>NC_047081.1:10285856-10440856 GCF_902459465.1 Asterias rubens | reverse complement strand
TTTCTGTCTGCGGTGCATAAAAAATAACAGCTCTTTTATCTCGAACTCAAACAAAGGGATACGAAGCAAAGATGACAGGGACACCTTTGGACCTGTGCCATTATTATAAACTCGGCAAACACCCCACAATTATGAATTTGCAAGCCACATTTCACACTGCAGAGCATGATTAATGGGCGTTCTCAACAAGAGAGGACCGGGTACGCACCCATATTTTGGGGAGCATTGTGACGGGGTGGTTCGCGCCCATTTCACGGCGCCTCTCAGGCGGCACTGATACCCCCTGGCTTTACTTACTACCTCACAAAGTCTGCTGCCCCCAGTCCATGATGTAGATACGCCTACAAACATGTACGAAATTTTGCCACTGAAGAAATTGCAGCTCTCACCCGAAATTGTTACTTTCAAAATGGGCTAAGATTGTTATGAGACAAAATATTTTTTAAAGCATGTTTAGCGTCCCCGCCCTTCTTTTCTTTTTGAAGCCGCATCTTTTTTTCTCTGATCCTTTTTTTTTTATGAACAAAATATTGTTTTTCTTTCTTTTTCATGAAAAATGATTTTAGCAATCTCATTCGAATGTGGTTTCAAGCCCAGCCGGTTGGCTTTAAAAATGTGTTGGGCGGCCATTTTTGAAAGAAAAAGTGTCCTCCTTCCCTTTTTTAAAGGGCAGGACGCTAAACAAGTTTGTATTTTTATTTTGCCTAGTGCTTTTATGCGCGGCTGATACAAACAACTTGATGGCAGCTGTACCAATTGTGTTTCTTTAACTCTTTGATTGCAGACCCAGTCAATACGTCACGACTTACCTTGTTTTCTTTGATGAACACAAAACACAATTTAGATAAATGCCAGCTGGCTGGGAAACGTCTTGCAAAACATGTAAATACCCAAAACGAAGCTCGAAGCTGGGTTTAAATTGCAAATGTGGTTTTCAAAATTAATTATAGAATTATCTCATTACATTTGCTTATAATTATTGCCATTTCTCATTTTTTGTTTACACATTTGGTAATTATTTGTCAAAGACCATAATATTATCACTAGACCAACATATGCATAATGTCAAAAATCGGTGAAAATTCGAAGTTTCAAGTGAACAAAGAATTTAAGAAAAAAAACACCCTTGTTGTATTTTTGTTTTCTTTCCGATGCCTAATAAAAGTTTTATGCTTACAATTTTGAGTATTACCAACAGTGTCTGTGCCTTTAAACTCACTGTTTATCACCGAAGGCATCAAATGGTTATTACGGCACCATTATACCCTAGTTTTGTTATATTATTATTCGATCAGCAATTTGTGTTTCCTCCGAGTCTATCGCCTGAAACTGCCGTTAGTCACGTAAAGCGTTGACGAAGCAAATCGACTGGTATCATGGTTCGCCAAGTGTGTAATTGTCCAACAACGAAACCTCTACAATTTGGTGGTCCCCCCTGTCAAGGAACATGGACCCGTTTATGACATGCAGCTTACGGCGTGTTGACTCTTCTATTCGTCTTGGGCAACGACCCATCGACGGGGCTTCTGACTTCATGTTACGGTACACTTACTAAAACTACGGCTGGTCTTTGGAATAGTATAAAAGCCTACATGCACTTATAACTTTAATACTAAGTTCTTTCATGTATTACGCGCGAAAAGTGCCCCAAAGCGACCAATAATAGACACATTTTCTTGCGAAACACTGTCACCAAAGTGCTGTGGAGCAAAGAGCTTTAAAGCCCGGTTCATATACTACCATGCGAATTCTAATGCGACATGAATTTCGAAATCAAACTTTCGCAGCGAATAATTCGAAAGATTGAAACGAAAACCCCTGGGAATGAAGCATTCGCAACGAAAGTAGGGCTGTGACGTCAACATTCGTATCGCATTCACAATCGCAGCAAGTATGAACCGGACTTGACGCTCTTTTTTTTTCACAAATTGAACAGCGTCCAA
This sequence comes from Asterias rubens, assembly GCF_902459465.1. Classification (NCBI taxonomy): domain Eukaryota; kingdom Metazoa; phylum Echinodermata; class Asteroidea; order Forcipulatida; family Asteriidae; genus Asterias; species Asterias rubens. The sequence continues at coordinate 10,438,913 of NC_047081.1, read as the reverse complement.
ATGCGGCCATTATGATATTTTCAAGATGTTTGTTGGAAAACCCCAAAACTGGTTTCATTTGAAACACGGTCCTCAATATGATGTGGTGCAAGAACTTTTTTAAGGCAAGGTACACTTTTGGTAATTACTCAATAAGTAGGATTTGAAACTTGTACGAAAAATTACCTGTTTAAAAAAAGTATATAATGCTCTATACTTGTCATTTCTATATAATATAACAGTTCTTTAAAATGAAAGACTTTTCTATATCAAAAACATACATTGTTTGACCATTCTAAAAAAAACGAAGTTGACTTTTCAGTGTACAAGATAATACGTGGTGACAAGGCTATATGCACCATTGGGTAATGCTATTAGTATCACAACGCATACCATTATAATGGACCTACAGTTACTAGTAGCTAAATTAAACGAACTGTTGATTGGTGGCGCCCTTTGTAAATGCATCCATCTTGTATTGGAACTGTTACCCGAGTTGCATCATTTTGTTAGACAAGTGTCACTGAATACATTTGGTATTTACTCAAAATGTATTAGCCTACAAAAATTACTTGTTACCGAGAGCAACGGAGAGCTATATTTGATAGTATAACACATTGTGAGAAACGACTCCCTCTGAGTAACTTAATTTTTGAGAAAGAGGTAATATTTCTCACTAATGTTTTTTTTGATCTGAGAAAGACTTCATGCCTGACACGTTTGATTATTACTCAAAATATATATAAGCATAAAACCTTACTTGGAAACGAGCAATGGAGAGCTGTTGGTAGTGTAAAACATTGTGAGAAATGACTCCCTCTGAAGTCAAGTACTACTGGAGAAAGAGGTAAAGTTTCTCACTAAAATAGACCTGCAAAATTGTTCAGGCCTGTGGCCTTTCTTGGGCATCTGAAAGCACACACATTGTTCAACAAGGGTGTTTTTCTTCCATTTTTGTCTTGCAACTTTGACGACCAAGTAAGCCCAAATCTTTTACACATTATTTGTTATTTTGCATAGTAATATTTTGTTGTTTTATTTGCAGTCCATGCTCAGTCTGCTGGATGAGACAAAAAGGGGAGAGATGGCGCCGGCAAACAAAAAAATATTATCACTCGAGTCAAAATAATTTCGTGTTTGTCAAAACTTTTCTTGTTTGTCATTAGGCGTGGGTGTTCCCATCTGAACTTAAACTAAAAACATAACACAAAACCACGGAAAGACAGAAGAGAGGGGGTAACCAGACTTAATCTCTCAATTAAAAAAATCTATTTATTTGTTTTATTTTTTTTTATTGGGGGGGGAGTAAAATTTGGGGGTGTTTTGATTTATTGGCTATTGCAACCTCATCCCGCACCCTCATACAACAAGGAAAGGAACAACAACAAAAATCAACGTGGCCTTGTGAGGATAGTGCATTGGCCCTGCTTCTGAAACCTTGCCTATTGTTCTTTCATGATTAGATCGCAACTGTATAGTATGCTGGGGGGGGGGGGGCGTTAGGGAGTGGGTAATGCGTCTATTGTTCCCCTAACCCATAGGTGACTGTACTTTTCCAAATGCGAGACCGAAAAAGTAAAATGGCGCAGGATATAATTACAGAGTATATAAAGAGCCATGGGTCGTCCTTAGAATTCTGTGACCTTGAGGAATTTGTCTGTAATTTTCCACGACGGAGTCATTGACAGTTGGTTTATAAACCTTGGAAATTGTATAAAGGGACAGAACAAAAAGTCAAACCGCATTAAATTCAGAACGTTGTCCATAAACACGCATAGGCTTTAGCGTCAATGGACGGTAGGGGATCATGAGGATTTAGTGGTAGACAAAAAATGATGATGGGAACTAACGCATCTCGGCGTTGACCTTTCAAAGTAGGGCCTACTGGGTTACACAATATTGCACACTCGTCACATAAAGTATGATTTATCATCAATTCAAAAGAGAATGAAAAGTTTGTCTATCAATCACCATAGAAGTAGAATAGAATAGTTCTGAAGACTGTGGTTCATTACGTTTGTCAGAATCTTATAAATAACAAATTGTATAACCCTAAACAATAACAACCATGTCTAAAGGTGTTGGATATAAACACCAAGCTGGCAACAGCCAATCTCGCTCTTACAGCCATTGGTTTAATAATAATAATAATAATAATAATAATCGTATTTATAACGCGCCTTTTGCAAAAGGATACAAAGCGCTAGGTATTTTTACTGCAAGGTGAGTGGGACGAAATTTGAATTATTATACCTAATCCTTAGCACCATGTAATGGTTTACTAGGTGCTTTTGGCGCAATATGCTACCAATCCAGCCAGGAACACCGGGGGAACCCCTTCTCTTTTCGATAAGTGCACTGGGTTCTTTTACATGCGTTGCGATCAACGGGACCAACGGCTTTACGTCCCATCCGATGGATGAATCAATGGTTAAGTGTCTTGCTTTAAGGACACAAGTGTCACGTCTTGGGATTCGAACCCACACTCTGCTGATCAGAAACACCAGAGTTTGAATTCGGTGCTCTTAAGCGCTCAGCCACGACACTTCCACAAGGTTTAACGGCTATGAATATGAATTGCACAAATCAAGAAATTGTGATTTAGTAACTATAGATGACAATACTTACTCTAGTCATTGTGAAATCAGCAGTCTAACCACTGATTCTCATGACTGTTGTACTCTACACAATTTCAGAGGCTAGTACTTTTATCGGGATAATGCTCTAGCGCCCTCTTGTGTATAGGCTATTCCTCGGGAAAAATATTAAAATAAGCAATGTTTTGCAATGGTGGTCTGCCAGAGTAACTTTTGATTGCACGTTTGGCTAGCCAATGTCAGTGAAACTGTTCGGTTTGTTAGACCAGTGCCGGTGTCGCAGAGAAATCTGCTCCCCCACCCCCCCCCCCCCCTCGATCGGATTCTGACCCGAACAAAATGGGAAATTAACAGAGGCTGAAGGAGGATGATTCAAAAGAGGGCGCTATCAAAAGAAGTTAGTCACGTAAGTTTGCTGATGGGAGGGACAGAATCTCTGGATTCCAAACCAAAGTCGATTGGATTGTGGCTGACGCGCACTCCCCCCATTGGACTTTTTCTCTTGCACTAATAAAAGCCAGTCACCTCTTCCTATACTAACATTAATGTAGTTCTATGTGTTAAAATACAGCAAAGATAATTATTTTTTCCGATTTGTGCCTTTACTGAAAGTATGCTCGATCGCAACCTCAATAAAAAAAAGTAGTTTACCTTTGGTAACTGTCAAATACCGGTCTTCTCATTTGGTGTATCTGCAATAAAATATAACAAATCTGTGAAAATTTGATCTCAATTGGGCCAGCGCCCTCTTGTGGTTATTCCCTAAATAAAAGTACAATGTCCTTCGTGTCAAGGTTAACCAGGCAATGCTCCATTGAAGAGGAAAAGTAAAAAAAAATCTGGGGACACCACTCATTGGCCCTTTACAAAAACCAATCTTTTGTGCAGTGTTTTTGTGTTTGTTGTACTATGATCGTGCACGTAAACAACTCTTTGAATTCTGGTGAAAAGTTCAAGGCTGAAAAATGGGGGGAACAGCCAAGCTGGTCTCCTCATTTTTTTATGAAATGTTTTTCTCTTTTACAGTTGTTTTCTCTCTTCTTTGCATGGTCAAAAGGGGTTTGGCTTTGAGCTAATAAGCTTTAATGTATAGAACAGAAAGTAGGTCTACGGGTGGTTGTACAGGACTATTATAGTACATGACAATAGTTACCGTAGATGACTGCTCCATTCTATGCATGATGTAATCCAGCACTCGTACTTAACTTGACTGAGGTTTTTGGTCCATCCCTGTGTTGTAACTTGTATTAGCAGGGAGGTTTTTGTTGTCAGATGCAGTTTTTCCCGTGCAGTGTCTTCCTGTAAATTATAAGTTTAGTTGTTTCGTCTTGTGTTTTTCTTCACTCGGTTACTCATACTCACGTTCATCACCACACTGTCCAGTTGTTTTATAAGAACATGCACATTAGGCTTAACTCTGTTCGATTCAAGATAATTCTGTGCTTTTTTATTATGAGTATCTCTACAAGAGACACTTAACAAGAAAGTGTCAGCGCCACCTAGAGGTAGCATGCACTCATCGCGTTGGCGCCACCTAGCGGTGTTGTGCACTCATCGATAAACTATTGGGCTGATCCCCTGATGATAAGTACGTAGAACTTAAATGCGTCACGAGGAAATGTGACGTCAGATGTTCAGGCTAAGAAAGAATGAACTCGAGAGAAAGAACAACGCCAAGTCTAAAGACCGATTAAAGCTGGATAGTTTAATGTTTTCCTTTCAAATCAATATCTCATTATTTCTCACTCAATAATAATATATTCAAGGGGGGAGGGGACAAATATTACAAACTTCTAGCAAATGAAAATCAAAACGGCGTGTCTACAATTTAATTCGTTTAATACTCTTTACGTTCCCACGTTAATTATAATTATCGTCTGCTCAGTGGGCCTAATGTTGTTTTTTTTTTACAAGTCGAGCGACTAGACAGACAGACTACGCATGCGTGATTTCAATCGCAAAAGACGAGAGGTTAGCGTCCGAACTTGCTCCAGAATTGCTCAGTTGGTTAAGCACTGCCACGTAAGGGTCACTAGGCTAAAGTGAACACCTACTGTGACTATCTTTGTCATTTTTGAAGTTGCAGGCCAAGCCCAAAATAATGTTATTTCAGTTTCATTTATATGAATTGTTCATGCACTGCGTGATGTAGCCCTATGTCACACCCACAACGTTTTTCTTTCCTTTGTGAGTCCTTTTCACAGTACAGTGATTAAGCAGCGGTCCCTTTGTAAAGTTTCGCAACCATGCTAAAATTAAGCAAGGGAGCGTTGCTAAAATTGTTGTCGTGTGTAAGGGCTTAAAGACGCTGGACACTATTGGTATTATTGACAAAGACCAGTCTTCTCACTTAGTGTATCTCAACATATGCATAAAACAACAAACCTGTGAACATTTGAGCTCAATTGGTCGTCAAAGTTGCGAGATTAATGAAAGAAAAACACCCTTGTCACACAAAGTTTTGTGCTTTCAGATGCTTGATTTCGAGACCTCAAAATCTGATGAGGTCTCTCGAAATCAAATTTGTGGAAAATTACTTCTTTTTCGAAAACTACGTTTAACTTCAGAGGGAAATGTTTCTCACCATGTTTTACACTATCAACAGCTCTCGCCATTACTCGTTACCAAGTAAGGTTTTATGCTTGGAATTATTTTGAGTCATTACCAATAGTGTCCACTGTTGTTTAACATTCCAATAAAGTTGAAGAACCTCCATCATCGAAAGAACTGCGTTAGAGGAAAATCCCAGCATTAACGAGAACTTTCCCAGTATTTTCTAAAGAGGATGATCCACTTCTATTGTGTGACGCAGTTTAACGCTCCTTAATCTAGATAAGCTCATAGAAAAGTGAATCCATCAGATTAATAGGATCATGCCCTAAGGTTTTAAAGCTGGACACAAAAGGATCGTGCACTCTGTTGAGACTTCTACCTCCATGGTTGAGATGGGTAAGGGTCTGGGAAGGTCGAGATGGTCATGGGAGGATACATCAAGGGTAGCTGGTCCCAAAGCTACTGGTCTTACTCCATGGTCTTACAAACCAAATGATTTTGTTGGATAATACATTAGCACACAGCTAGCTATCAGGGCCCAATTTCATAGTGCTGCTTCGCGGCCGATTTTGTGCTTACTGTGCAATTTCTTTCATAGCGCTGCTAACCGTAAGCACACGAAAAGGCATGCTAACCTTCTAGTGCTTACCCCACAAAAAATTAATAAATGACGTTACAATGCACATCCACGGTAAACACCTAATATGGCCGCCCAATTTACCACCTGTGAAATACATTAAGACTTAAGCAATTTGTTCTGCTACAGTAAGCACGCAAAATTTGCTTACTGTTAATCAGCGCTATGAAATTGGGCCCAGATTTGAAACGCACAGTAATTTGGCATACAAGGTCAAAGGTACATCTGCCATTTTCTTAAGGCCGGTATCTGGCGTTATTAAAAGTGTGACAAAAGATATTCGGTCTTGAGAGAATCATCTTCCCAGGTAAATCCAGCATTGATCTAGGAATGCGCATAGCTACATAAACGATAGCAATTAAACCTGGGTAAAACGTGGTTCATTACTTTCTGCGAATGCGAAAGCGAACGTTTACGTCATATTCTTAACGGTCAACTCCTGCTGCAAAACATTTGCTGTGAAAACAGGGCTGTGATGTCAAAATTCGCAGGAAGAATGATTAACCAGGGGTCGATTTCACAAAGAGTTAGGACCAGTCCTAACTTAGGACTAGTCTTAGGAGATACATTGTATACAAATTGCATGGATAGTCCTAAGTTAGGACGAGTAACTGGTCCTAACTAGAGATAAGACTATAGTCCTAACTCTTTGTAAAATCCACCCCTGGCGTTTTAAAGTCTTGCATTGGGAATTTTATTTGCTGAGGTCGCTCATAACTTGAAAGCAGGCGATGGTTACTTGTCAACAGGGTTTTTTGTGCAGTCTGTTTTTTTTACTGTGTGCCCACTACAAAAATCTACACCTATTATTGACAAATCAAATTCATTGAAACTGTTACATAATCAATGACTTTGGGGGAAAATAGATGAGTCGGAAAATATAAGTTTAGATTCGCGATTACGATGCACTCGCCTTTGGCTCGTACATTCTATCCACGAATCTACACTTTATCGTCTCCATTCGATTCTCTATCAGGGACATCAGTTAAACAACAAATAATTAACATTTTGGTTGTCAACCTGACAGTTTGAGGAATCACACGACCTTATTTGTCCTTAATTGAAAAAAGACAAGAGGAAATGCTTTGATAAAAATCATACAATCTCAACATCAGAGCCAGAGCTTTTCTCATTCACACTCTCCATGACACAATTGGTTGCGATTGTGTTCTGTGTTTCAATGTCATTTTCATTCAAATTCCACTTGATTTTGAGAGATAATGTTCCCGTTTTGAATTCGATTGCCAAGTTGTTTTACTTATTGGAAATAAATGGAGTGTGATTTGTAGAGCGATGAACACGGTCATTGAGTTTTTGTGGTAGCGCAGTATGCTATGAATATTCTGGCGGCATTTAATACGCTTTCGTACATTTTGCGTACATTTTGTTTTGCCGTGTTCTATCATGGAGCAATTGCTCCATGGTTCTATACATCATCGGTAGAGGCGGGGATTTCAAAGTTTGTAATACGGTATTTAGTAAAAAAAATTCTAAAACTCGCTCCTGCCTTTTCCATTCTAATGCTATACCATTGAGTAGTGCTCCATGGCTATACCGAAATTTAAATAAGATTTGTGCATAGCTATTGTGTGTAAACCCACGCACCTTTTCCGCGTCTTCTTTTATCAGTATTTCTGAGAAAGTATCAAAAGATGATGTTTTGGTAGAATTTTTTTCAACAAAAGGTAATGGAGTGGTGATAAATGACGCTTCGTAGATGATGTTGTTATTGATTGTTGATATTTAAAAACTTACATTTTCTTTTACCTCAGGTAGTGTCATAGATTAAAATGAATGACCATACGAACTCACTTGGTCGGCAGCTGTTAAAATCATTCAAAACGATTTTGAAAAAAAGGATTCCTTTTCAAGTATCATGAATTTAAGAATGAACTTTTCACCTTTCTGACGGAGTTAGATGAAAATTCAAATTCTGTGATGTCCGTTCGTGCAAATTGTACGGTCAGAGTGCGGTTTGGTACCCGCTTTCATACCTGGCTTAAAGGCAGTGGACTCTATTGATAATTGTCAAAGACTAGCCTTCACAGTTGATGTATCTCAACATATGCATAAAATAACTAACCTGTGAAAATTTGAGCTCAATCGGTCATCGAAGTTGCGAGATAATAATGAAATAAAAATAACCCTTCTCACATGAAGTTGTGTGCGTTTAGATGGTTGATTTCGAGACCTCAAGTTCTAAACTTGAGGTCTCGAAATCAAATTCGTGGCAAATTACCTCTTCAGAGGGAGCTGTTTCACACAATGTTTTATACCATCAACCTCTCCCCATTACTTGTAATCAAGAAAGGTTTTATGATAATAATTATTTTCAGAAATTACCAATAGTGTCCACTGCCTTTAACGTGGAAGGATTTGACGTTATTGACACACTGTGACATTCTTTGTGCTGTTTTTCATCAACAAATGTAATTTCTTAATGTAATTTCTTCTTTTTGAAGAGTTATAAAGTTTCTTTTTTATGTCTTCTGCTGAAATTGTTTTCACATGTGACTTTTTTTTCCATTTTTATTGATAATTTGGCCTCTAGATCAGTAAGCGTTGACAACACTTTGTCTATGACTCGCAAGAATAAAATTGGCACTGTGCAATCCTATTCCCCGCCCGAACTTGTTTCTTCCATTGTTTACATCAAGACCGCCTCCTTCATTTGAGATGAAAAGGAAATTGACTCCTTCTCTTAAGGGTCTACCCAAGGATTTTGTTTTGAAACTGTATACCCATGTGGTGATGTTTGCAACCAAAACATGGGAACGCTTGAGCACGCTTCGTGAATCAGCCAAACCGGGCCCAGTGAGCAAGGGGGTAGGCCTAGCCAAGCAAATCTGTGTGCTTGTTCACTCGGCCGGTTTGGCTGGTGAGTTTCTTCCCATGATACTCAACACCAGATCAGGAAAGTCAACACTCCACTTCTAAACACCGACCACAACTTTCCAAAAGTCTCTCCACACCGCGCGCTCGTAATTTTGTTTTCTTCACCGACGCATCCAAGATGGCAGCCTTGTTACCTTCTAAAAAGCATCAAACGGGCACACCTAGATCGTACCAATGGCTTCACAGGTGTTTTTATGCTGTTGTGCGGACGAAAAAGCTACCCAATAGGACCCCACGTAGGTATGTCTTTTGTTCGGTGAACACTGGGGCGATGGGAACAGCTTTCACTCCGCAAACCCCATCACGCACACTCGTACCAGTGGTGCCTTACCATAGAAAAAAAACCTTGTTGATTCAATGGGGAGCTATAGTTAATGCCACCATCGTTATACTATGCTTTTATCCTTTTCTTGGCTGGCTGTCTATTGTTCGCTTCCCCAATCTGCTTACATATTCAACGAGGTATACCTGATGTACTGACTACAGGTAGTTCAGGCTGGTTTCCCTGGATGTGACTATAGTTCGTAGGGTGCTTTCGCAGTGCAAGTGATTAAGTGCATTGCGGTGCAGTTTTTTGGGCGTTGTCGATTTTTTTGACCGTGTTTGTGTCGCTGGTAAGTTAATGTTTTCACATTTATCTGAGATTCTTTCTCCAAAAAGAAGATGTATGTTTGAATCATCTAACATTTTCACAACATCGACTCTGTGGTATTTTCGTTTTGCCCAGTTGAGATAATTATGGTGGGGTATTTTATTTCAGTTGAATCAAGTTATTTGCTGTTCAGGAAGTTGTTCTGTCGCATGGCTTGGTAGTTGATACCGCACTGGTTTCGTACAATTTGTGTAGCTCTGGGTAATATTACGGAGCAAAATTTTGCCGATGTTTTCATGTTTTGTCAATGTTCATCAGCAGCTCATGAAAATCAATCTGTTCAAGTCAGTCAAAGTTGAAACGATACGGTCCATTGACTTCATTACGACTCTGTTTATTACCTCAACAGCCTGTGGAAAAAATAACTACACCTGAGTGCCCCGGCCGTGTTTCTGCTATAGCTACGAGTGGGTCAGGTACGCCACCAAAAAGGCCCTCCTTATCGCCGTAGTTTGGGCCTACCTCACCGTGTGGATTTCACCTCGAGTCACCCCCTCCCGGACTTTAAGGTTTGTCCGGCAACTGACCATCCTCTTTCGGGCGTTGACTGAGCCGAATAAAGGGGAGAAAACAACAACGCAAGATGAAGGCAAAAACGAATCGGATTTCACGTGCTGGTAAGTGTGTTTATTTTCTATTTCTGAAAAAACTTCTGATTATCCCTGAAAAACAACTTATTATTTTGTCACTTCGTTCCCATGTGGCGTTATCAAACTCGTCACCACAACCATGTGAAATGAGTTCGAATCCTACCACATACTGTGTCCTTTTTTTTTGGGGGGGGGGATCAACCCTGTCATTCGGTTTCGTTTATTTCTGTCCGGATCAGTGAAAGGTGTATTTGTATATTGATCTGGTATTGCATAATTGACAATGTTTTAGATACATCGTGGTCTAAACTTGATCATTTTGGAATAATTGCATGTGGTCTGACCTTTCGAAATCTTTCTCGCTCATACGTGAGTACATCCTCCCAAAATGGTTTGGATGACCACGCCCCTATTATTTATTACACTTGGCACCTGCTTCTATTTATAGGATACTATTTGATTCATTAAAGCATGGAGGAATATAAAGCCATTGGACACTTTCGGAACAGAACAAACGGGTTCACAAATTTACAAAGAACCTACAGGGTTTACAGAATGTAATGGTGAAAGACTTCTCTTGAAATATTATTCCATGAAATGCTTTACTTTTTGAGAAAACATTAAAACAATTCATCAATTCTCGATAACTACGGATTTATTTTATAAACACATGTCATGACATGGCGAAACGTGCTAAACAAGGGTGGGTTTTCCCGTTATTTTCTCCCGATTGAGCCAAAATTGTCACAGGTTTGTTAGTTTATGTATAAGTTGTGATACACGAAGTGTGGGCCTTTGGAAAATACTGTTTACCGAAAGTGTCCAGCTTTGAAGTGTATGTTCAAAATAATTCAGGTGTATAGCAACACCTTTAAAGAAACTTCTTGTTCAGAAACGAAAGTGTTATTGTCAGAGCTATGACTTTACATTTAACATTGAACATCATTGAAACATAACACACAAACATGGTCATGCCTGCTTTATGGTCAAGCTTGATGTACTTGCAGTGCTGCAGAAGGAAAGGCAAAATTGCATACAATGGCCCAATGGCACTGATAGACACGTTTGGTAAAAAAAAAAAGACAAGTGTTCTTACTTGGTGTATCCCAACATTCTATAGTGTAAAATAACTATAAGCTGTGACAATTTTGGCTCAATTGGTAATCGAAGTTGCAAGAAAATAATGAAAGCAAAAACAACCCTTGTTGCATAAGTTTCTGTATACTTTCACATGCCTGAAAGGGCATCAAGCCTGAGGTCTTTCTCAGATTCAAATAATCTCAAATTCTGTGTTTAGTTTTTGGTATTATGTGTCGGGAAAGTGAAATTGGATATTATATACAGAACACTTTACCCCTTAGCCCAAACCATCAAAATCCAATCAACAACCTGTGTTGGAATTTGTTAGGTTGTAGGTTTATCAAAACGTGATCTATAACATTGTGAAAGCGTCCATGAAATAATACCTTTTCATACCAAGTGGTTTGCTAAGATTAAGAGAATCGTTTCGTTGGGGTCATGGTCTAACGGTCATTGCTTACCTTCTAGAAACCCATCGTTTGGGTCAAATCACATGTTAGATTCGAACCCCGGCCACTATAAGAGGCAATGTGAAGGATGAACGATGAACCACAGCAAAACAAAGTCAATGTTCCGTGGCAAATTTGAAGCTCAACTTTTAACACTATAATCACTAACCGCAAGTCCGTTTTTGACATTCACCCAAAAGAATATAATGAACTTGTCCTTGCTCCAAGCGATGTTTAGTTGCCCGGTCACTGTATTATACTTTTCTTTGAAGCCTTTTCTTCAAAATGTGACCACCGTTTGTTCTCTATGTCATTGGCAACTGTATTACAATGTAGATAATAATGAATCACCATCATGTCGAGTTCATATCCGGCAGGGCACCAGTCTATTTTAAGCTGTGTATTGTATGAGTGGGTAAAGCAAAATGACAGTAATGTTGTACTAAGGCTGTGTCCGAAACGACGACTTCGGCTACAGCTACGTCTAGATCAGCGCGTCTACCAGTGTTAAAGAATAGGCAGACGCGCGCGATCTAGCCGTAGCTGTAGCCGAAGTCGCCGTTTCGGACACGGCCTAAATATTTTGGTCTGTGGAATACCAATAATGTTGTTTCTATGTGTCACCACTTAGTATGTTAAGAAGTTTTTTTCTGCCAAGAATATAATTAAACTATAATACGAATGGAAACGTAACGAAACGTAATATATTGTTAATTAATTGTATGTTAATTGTGATTATTATATTTAATCTACAGATTTAAATAAACACTAAACATAATTATTTAGGTGTTTATTTTTTTGTTTAGTGTGCATTATTTGTTTGTTGCCTTTATAATCCAAAAGAATTTCTCGTATTATTTTATGCCGATCAAACGGCGCCATGCGTTTGTACGGATCCAGTTTGCACAGTTGAACGGTAATTTCATTTTTTATGTATGATTTATAAGCTGTGTTTTGATATTGTATAAAAAACGAAGCCGCCATTTTGGGTCTGATATCAAACTAAATCTGAAGTTTTAAAAGGGGGGCGTGGCCCATTACCGATAATGCATTGCCGTGGAAATAAAAAAAACACCCAGATAATGCGCCTTTTTGAAAAATCGACGGATGATGAGGTTCAATGATGGGCAGACTTGGGGATGGGGAAAGCTGACATACTCAAAATTAAAAACTGAAACGTATAGTTCTGGGGTGGGGGGGTTCATAAAATAAGAGCATTCTTTGCCAGTGATGTAAGAAATCTGAATAAGAATCTAAAGATGTAAAATCTTTTCCCAGCAGAAATTTGATCAAGGGTTTAGAATTCAGTCAGCCGAATATTACAGTTGAAAAACACTATCTTGAGACGGGGCATACGTGACAAACAGTAGGTTTGCACTTGGTCAGTTGGACAACCAATTTGAGCCAAAAAAATACTCAAAATAGGCGGATGTATTTAGGGGAAACTTTCATTCAACATGGAAGAATGAAAGTTCTCTCGGCATTTTGTTAGAACACGTAGGGTCAGGTCAGGTCAGACTCAATCAAACACAGTTCTCTAAATCAACAACACAGATTTAACATTTATTTTGTTTTTGCTCGGTGTCTGTTTTTAAGACGAAGACAAACAGTTTTAAGAAAAACTTTCGCAAACCCTAAAGGCATTTTGTGTAAACCATGAACCCTGACACGCCATTATGTGGTCGTCATTGTTGCTTTTTTCTGGCGGTGATTATGCGTCGACCGGAGGGCTAAGGACATTTTTGGGAATAGAAGAAAAAAGCTGATAGAAATCCCCCTTTTGTATGAGTGACCTTTGGGAAATAATGGGGAAATAAACGGGTATCGGAATGCATAAGACAAGGTGCGGTCTGGCTTTGCTGTAATTCAGTGCTTCTGTATGTTAGCCAGCCCGGTCAGAAGCCCTACATATAGTTCAGCAGGGACTTTCTCGGCCGAGGCAAGACGTGATGTCTGCGAATTTACGTTCTTTGCCCAAATTCATTGGTACTGTTAACTACAACAACAAGTTGACAAAGCTCATCAAAATTTGTTGAATCACGGGAACCGTGTATAACTTCATAGTCGGGCGGTTCTCTACAGACATTTTATTTGGGGGTATTTAACTTGTCGAACCTTTCATTGGTTGCATTTTGTGGGCGGGGTTGCAAGATTGCTAAGCGGGGGCAAGTGCACCCGCCCCACCCGACTATTTTTTTAGTTTTTAAAATGGTGGACTTGTTTTCAGCTAATCTGTTCGTTATTTTAGAAGTAAAATTTCTAAAAAAAATTAGAATGCGTGCTTTTTTTTGCATAAAAACTGACTTGGTTACAAGTAATGGAGAGCCGTTGATAGTATAAAAATGTGGTGAGAAACGACTCCATCTGAAGTAACGTAGTTTCCGAGAAAGAAGTAATTTTCCACGAATTTGATTTCGAGACCTCAGATTTAGATTTTGAGGTCTCGAAATCAAGCATCTGCAAGCACACAACTTCGTGTGACAAGGTTGTTTTTTTCTTTCACTACTATCTCGCAACTTCGACGACCGATTGAGCTTAAATTTTCACAGGTTTGTTATTTTCTGCATAATTATGTTGAGATACACCAAGTGAGAAGAATGGTCTTTGACAATTACCAATAGTGTCCAATGTCTTTAAAATCTTGGCATGGGCATCTATGTACACTATAAAACAAAAAGTGCGGAAATATCACCACCACTTTATAAGCATAAAGTTTGGACTCATTTTGTTCGCATGCAAAAAGTTTAGATTCTTGTGTGTGATTCGATGCTATATAAAATGTAAGAGCAGTGTCAAAATGATAAACAAGTTGATCCTTCAATGTTGAGAAAATTGGTACTCTGTTTAAACTCAAAACAGATTTTCACAGTTATAATAATTTGTATTCATTTATTATGCGCAAGTTTCATTAAAAAATAGTTACAGATGCGCATTACAGTAGTAAAAACGTACAGATAATAATTATGTTAACAATTATGTAAGAAAATTCAAAAGTGGAATCAGTGAGAAGGTTATGCATTTCGGGTTCGGTGTTTTAATTATCCGAGAGTCGACTGTACCGATAATTATCTGAAAATATACATCATGTACAATATTTGACGTTGCCTAATCCAACGCCACTATTACACCCGAGTTTGTTGATTTAAAGGAGTGATTTTGCCGATAGATTTATACCGTACTAATAATAACTCGCAAAACTGAAGTACAACCCGTATTAAATAAAACCACGAGAGGGCGCAGTCACCAATGACTGTAAGGTGCGCGCATCGGCTCGGTGCACCAATTAATTCATATAAACAGTCATGCTAAAAAGCGGATTAATTCAAAATACTTTTTATATGCTACAAAGAGTATTCATTACTCTGTCAGCCTGTTGAAATAAAACCTGTAAGGATTTTGACAAATTTCTTTTGTTATGGTTTGCGAGCAAAAAAATTTAAAACTTTAAAAAAAATTGTATTTTAAGTTTATTCTTTTATGTCGTTTCTGTGTAACTTTCTTTGCGTTTGTGTAAAAGCATTGAACGATGCAATCAATAGTCAACGAGGACAAAATTATGAGGTGCAAAAAACAAATCACTTTTGTTTGCTTGTTTGTTACTTTGTTGATTTGTTTGCAAGTTTAATTTATTATTAACTTTTCATTAAATTCTGACAGTTATATAAATTATCTGCAATACAATACACAAATATTGGTGTAGTTTTTTGTTTTTTTGTTTTTTACATTATACCGGAAGGTTGGGGAGAATTTTCTAAAATGAAAATCATCAACGGAAATAGGTCAAAGTGATAGACCTCGGGCTTCTGTTAAAATGTCTTCTTTTTAACACTGTTAAAACAGTAGTTCACTAGGTCTAAATTTACTATAGGCCAATTTGCAGGAGAGTAAATATAAGAATTTCAAAAAGCTGGTCAAGTTTTCGTTTAGAAACCTTTGCTTACTCGAAATCCACCCAATAAAAACAAAAAACTACAACTTTTATCTGTCGTCCATCCATCGGCCACGTACAAACAGTTTGGGATGTTTGCGTTTTGTGCATTGTTCGTTGTAATATTATTGTCCGAACCTATCTGTCACGGCTCTAGGCCTACGTTTTTCGTTTTGAAACTGCTTCATCTGTCAAAGTCCACTTCAGAAAAGAAAAAAAGAAAAAACAATTATTTCGGCAAAAATCGGATTTATTATAACTCCGATTTTTGCCGAAATAATTGTGTTTACACACTCCACAAAGGAGCTTTTAAAACACTTTCTAGTAAAACGATTATTTACAGATAAACTATGCGACCTTGATAAATTTAAGCTCAGTCACTCGAAGTGTGACAGTTGTATATAAATATTTTGAAGGTTGTATCTGTTTATGTTTATTATTAAAAAATATGTAGGCCATGTAGTTATTAATATTCATGTCTTTTGTCAACACCGTTATGTTGTTAGAGCGCCACCAGCTGGACAAATTCCGCAGACCTATTACAAGTAATCACTCATGCATGTCATTGGTCGAATTATGTTAATGCACCTCCTGCACTGCGGCATAGACCAATCAAAACCGCACAATTCCGTGAGCGCTTTCCCTATTATTTACATTAAATCCGCCATTCTTCTGTTTGTGCTGTGCTCGTCGCCGGAGATAAACATGCACCGATTTGGCCGAAATAAACACCGTTCCTGACAAACTGTGGCACCGGAATCGTTTGAGGTGACGTCATGTCGTTTGGAGTTGTCGTGGGACCGGGAAACATTCCTGAGAAATTGTACAATTGGCGTCAATTAAACGGGAAAGAGGTGCCGTCGACGTTGGACAATTCAAAAGTGGCAGGGTCTGTGTCGAGCAGTGCGACGGTAGCTGAGCAGCTGCATACGGCAAACCAAGACATTGCGACAAGGCCGCTAGGGTTGGTCGCGCCATTCAACCGTAACAATTTGCATGCAAAGAGACGGGCCAAGCTAGCCTGTCAAAAGCTAAACACAGTGAGTACCCCTATTCATTGCTTATTCATTGTGTTTGCCAGTCAGTAATATAATGTTCAGTCCAGGTGTGTGAGATTTGTTCATGTCTGTATTTTGTTGAACTGTAATTTGTAATTTTATTTTCTTGAAAAAGGGCAACCTTGATTTTGACCTTCTCAAGTTCAACTCTGGCACGTTTTAAAATTGTTTCTTCTTGTTTTATTTCTAATTAAATAAGGTACTCAAACTCTTTGACTGATTATTTTAGGTCAAAATAACATTCTGACATTCAGCATTACATTGTAATTTGAGTAACCGTATTCTTGGAATTTAATGTCAAAAATATTTCTTTTTTAGTCTTTTAAAAATGGGGGGAGGGGAGACTGAAAATTACCGAAATGAAAATTGACATTGTTGTTTAAGCCAAATATTTCCATCCACAAGTTTGAATCATCGACTATGTAAAAAAGTTTAATTTTTTGTTTTAACCTTTATGAAAATTTAAAGATTTTAAGTCTCACTGGTCTCTAGGTATGGTTTAATGCACTGTTTTGAAAAACAGATTATTATAAATAAGTATTATTTTTGTAAGCTGCAGAATATTGGATGCTGCTAAACTTTCAGTTCATCTTGCCTTATCAGAGAAAAAAAAGAAACATTTAGATTTGTTTCTGGTCTATTCATAATATGACCTAATTTTTAAACCTACACACAAAGACCAAATTTTCCAAACCATTTTGTTTGCACCGGTCTTTTTTCCCCAGAAAGGTTTACAAGAAAAATAATTTCTGCTTCAGCGGCTCTGTATTTTGAATGACAAAAAAACACTTTAGAAACATCTGAAATTCCCTTGATGTGGAAGGTAAAAGTTGCTGATGCTTAAAGCAAGGATTATAGCATTCTTCTCAGACAGATGAAATTCCTGTATTTGAGTGCATTAAGAATCCACTGTATTTTCTCCCATTGATGTTCATTCAAGCAAGGTGTTCATAGTGCCCTGTGGAGATTAAGTGCAGTTATTGCTTAGTAGTGTCCTTGTTGGTTACAGCAGTGATCAATGCACCATTGTGCAAGGGATTGTTAGCCATTTTTTTTAAAGCATGTATTTTATGTAAACACATTGACGAATTGAAGCTATATAGCTGATATATCTCTTTTTCGATAGTTTGAATGTATTGCCCAAAAAACTGAGTCTTCATTTTCTGATTTTGAAAGTCTCTTAGAGTTTGTCCCTTCTGTTTCATACATTTTTTAGAAATGTTATTTCATGGCGTGATTCCCTGTTTTGTCTGATTCATAGCACATGCCGAAACGGAAGAAATCCAAGGGGTATGCCGCTAACCTGCTCGCCATGAACAGCCTTCCAGTTAGTGTGCTGCCACCAGGAACTTTCATTCCTATGAACACCCGTCCCATCATGTCGCCGACCATCATGGAAAGAGCTCTGAGTGGTGTGAACTTGATCAACTCTCCGGCTAACTTGGTATCCAGGCCTCAGCTGATCCGGTGTTGCGGATGCACATCCTGCGCGTGTAGCTGCCATGCCCACCGAGCAACCAAAGTCGACGCGGGTTCCCAAACCTGCGAGGCAGACTTGACTAAACAGACGGATCGCCACCCGTCTTCAGCCGACCAACCAAAACCATGTCAGCTTCCAATTGACCTCAGCATTAAGATTCCCCCGGCAGAGAGGGAAGCGCAGGCCCAACTCGACAGGCAGATGGTGGTATCCGCGAATCACTCAAACGGTTTACCTGCCGTCCGCAAGGGGCCGTTTAAATTTCACCACATGATAAACGCAATGCAGGAAGCCAATAAAGTGTACACCAAAGATGAGAGTAGTGATGACGAGGTGGTCGACATTAAGCCGATATTTATTACGAAGTTAAGCGAGGACGGGACATTTAAACAAGAATGCAGGAGTAGCGATGAGGGGAGTCCTTCGAAATTGAGTAAGTTGGGAGGTAAATTGAAAAGCCTCTGGCACAGGTCTGGGATTTCCTGGAGGCCATGGCCTCTGTTGCCCTTGTGTTGGCCTTGGTGCCCCTTCAACACTCTCCCATAGACTTTAAGATTTTCCAATAGAGGTGCTCTTTATAAATTAAAAATGGCCTTGCCCTCTCAAAGGTGTATGCTTCGTTTTCTTGAAAGGGCACCAAGGCATTTTCTCCTAAGTAAAATGCACCGTATGAGTGGATAAAATTTCTACTGGAGCTGTTCAAGGGCACCTGTTCAAGGGCAATGACCAGGGTCATGAGGGCGATTGCTTCGATGCCCTCGTGAAGTATCAGGCCTGCTAGATGCCTGCTAGAGTACTAGGCCAAGTAGAAAACAAATGTAACAGGTGTTTTTGGAATTGTTAATGGTAGTGAAT
Source organism: Asterias rubens (assembly GCF_902459465.1). Classification (NCBI taxonomy): domain Eukaryota; kingdom Metazoa; phylum Echinodermata; class Asteroidea; order Forcipulatida; family Asteriidae; genus Asterias; species Asterias rubens. Next base: position 10,420,160 of record NC_047081.1, on the reverse strand, counting down.
CTACAGGTAGAGATAAATTTGAAGCGCAATAAGGGACTGGTTCCAAAAAGATGTAAGATTCATCTGGAGTTGAGCTTTCTTCTTCTGAGATCAAACTTAAATCTTCATGAGTATTGGCCCGTATAATAATGTTGTCAACCTATACATTGTCAGTCGGGGGTAGTAAGTAAAACCTTTCAACTGTTCGAATTGTGAACAGAGCTACGTACAACTGTTTACTGGTCGGAGGTTTTCACTCTTCATGTACATGTATGTTTATGATAATATTGCATGTTGACGTAACTTCAATCCCATAGTGGAAGTGGATGACATTGAATGTTCACACGGTAGGAGGGTTGACTGCACTGTAGATGCATGCAGGCTGGCATACGTACATAAAGATTAGAATAGACTGGTGATCATGTAGCTGGTTAAACCCACATCATTGGTAATGTTGTAAGATTCAACAAGTGCTTTCAAAATTCAGAGGATGTAAATTCTTATCAAAATGAACTGAAATTCCTTATTGCTGTTTTTCCAAATTGCAGGTTAGTTTTTGTTTTTTTCGGTTGCCCAATAATGCAACCACAGGTTTTAGATTGTTATTGATATGACCTTGCCGAGGTCCTCCCTTCCTCCGTACCTTCAACTTTCGTAGAAATGTTCATGTTGATATAAATCTCAATTTCAAACGAATGGTGTTAATTTGGAGGAAATGTTATGAGTGAAGAACATGGGAACCAGTTTCAGTGGTTATATTTTTCCAGTGTACCAGAGCGAAGAGGGTCATAGCTTTACCCCATTCCCGTATGCCCGACCTGTGACACTTGGAAACGAAATGACGAGTCCCCATCAACAGACCCAAGGTACCTTAATACATTTCCACCCATCGGGGGTTTCACCCATCGGAGCTTTCACCCATTAGGGCGTCCACCCATCAGGGCTGCACATTGTTTGATAATTTTAATTTTTGTTATGCACCCTAACTTAAGTTTGATTTTTTATTTTGCCGTTTAATTCTTTATCACAATTAGGGATGATTTTTGTTGTTGAATCAAGGTTTTAGCCAGGATTTTGTAAAAGGGTGTCCAGATTTGCTGGAAATTTGCTCGGGGCTTTCAACCATAAGCTTTCACCCATCGGGGGGTTTCACCCATTATGGATTTCACCCATTAGGGCGCCACCCATCAGGGCTGCACATTGTTTTCTATTTTTTATTTTTGTTATGCACCCTAACTAAAGTTTGATTTTTGTTTTTGCCTTTTGAGTCTTTATCATGTTTGGGGAGGATTTTTATTGTTGAATATCTTAGCCAGGATTGTGTAAAAGGGTGTCCAGATTAAATTGCTGGAAATTTAAAACATTGGTGTCCAAACTGTGTGACCACATTGTTATTCCTTCTCATTATTTTTAACATGCACCCTAACAAAAGTTTGGTTTTTGTTTTGCTCTTAAACTTTACATCACATTTGGGAGGACTTTCATTAAATTTAGAAACTGTGCTAGCCAGAATTTGGTGAAAGGGTGTACGTAATTGGAAATTTAAAATCTTGGTCTCAAAACTGTGTACTTACTATACATGTATTGACATGTAAATGACGGATAAAATAGCGTAGTGTTCAAAAGACGCCCCTTTGGCTAATGACACATTTTAAACGTTCTTACTAATGAATACACTAATGCCTGATACTTCTTTCTTGAAAGGGAAAGGTAGGGGTAAAAACAAAACAAAACACTCGCCTGTGCACACACTGGAACCTTTCATGGGGCACAGGGGCAACTTGGCCAGGGGCATGGAGGCAATCAACTAGGAAACATCGGGCCCGTGAAGCGTCCTATAATAATGAAGTCCAACAGGAACAACAAATTCCTGGTGCAATTGCCTTCCTTGCCTGTGTGATGTACCAGGCCCGAACACTGGAGAGTGTGGAAAGCTTGGGTTCATAAACTTACCGACGTACTTTGTAATAGAATTGTCCTATGTCATTAATGAGGGACTTAATTAAAAATATGTCAAATAGCAGTGTTAATTGATACTTTTCTTTGTTTTTTGGCGTACATACAAACGTACGTATGTATGCCAGCACAAAATAACCATCATGTTTCGTTGTACAAACCAGTCATGTGACTTTCCGCTGATCAGCTGATATTCCCTTAGTTCTCAGCTGTGCCAAAGAAATTGTTTGTTATTTTAAGCACAAAACAAAGAGCTGGAGTCGCTGGAAGCTACAGTGGCATGCCTGGCTATCTAAGAAACTTGACAAAAAACACGGCATATTTTTTAACTAACACTAAGCACTCAAACAAAGCCAATTTTGTACTGCACTTGAAGAACTGAACAGAACCAAACCTTTTTTGCTGAGTTTGGTTTATAAAAATGTTGAAACGCATTTAATTCGGAGCTACATGTAACAACCAAAGCAAAAATGTCTGGTCTCTGATTCAATCTTCTTTCTACCTCTGAGAGTTGGTGCATGATATTTAGTTGATTTAAAGGCAGTGGACACTGTTGGTTGTTACTCAAAATAATTATTAGCATAAAACCTTACTTGTTAACGAGTTATGGAGAGCTGTTGATGGTATAAAACATTGTGAGAAATGGTGCTTTCTGAAGTGACGAAGTTTTCGAGAAAGAAGTAATTTTCCACGAATTTGTGTTGCTTGGACTCGTGGCTTTCCAGAGTCCTCTGGCATGGATGATACGCATTAGGACATCATATGCTCATTAGGAGATCATGAGCTAACGAGGAAAGCTCTCTTCATCCCAGGCCCAATTTCATAAAGCTTTTAAGCAGAAATATCTGCTAAGCAAATTTCTTGGCTAAGCAAGAAATGATCTGGGGCCAATTTCATAGAGCTGCTTAAGCAAAAAAATTGCTTAAGCACGAAAATAGCTTGCTTAATTTACACATGCTACCGGCGAAAATGTCATGCCAGATACATTGCTTGTGACTGGTATTTAGCTGTTGTTTACTTAGCATAACAATTGAGTGGAGTATTGGCCGGTAATCTGATTTTACAAAGCATGAATTTTTTTGCTTAAGCAAAATTTTGTGCTTAAGCAGCTCTATGAAATTGGGCCCAGGGTACCAGCCAGTAGGGTAAAATATTCTAACCTATTTTTGCTTAGCAAAAGTTTTTTGTGCTCAACAAGTTTTTGTGCTTACAGGTTTTATGAAATTGGGCCCTTGTCCGAATTCCTTGGACAGATTGCTTCATTTCTAACCTTAAGTTGTTGTTTTTTGTTTTCCTCAGAATGTGAAGGCATCAATCAACTCGGAGGGAACTTTGCTAACGGCCGTCCCTTACCTGTTCATATACGCCAGCTTATCGTAGAGTTGTCTAAGAAGGGTGTGCGTTCCTGCGACATCTCACGGCAGCTCAAGGTCTCTCATGGCTGCGTCAGCAAGATCCTTGTAAGGTAAGTTGAAACATCTCAGATATTTATATGTAAATCTTCCAAGATATTGTACACAAGTTCTGAAGTCTTGTCCGACACTTATCAAGGGCAACCCCACTGTTACTCAAAGTTATACTACAGTAGTACTGGGCCTGATGCTACGTTTTTGATATGGCAAGGGCATCAAGGCGTTTTTTCCTTGGTATGAGGAACTTGGAAATTCCTCTTTGAATTATAATGCCTACAGACTATGAACTGTTTCTACTTTTCCCAAGGACCAAATATCATGCCTGCATACATCTAAATTGAGTTTTGTTTGATCATCTTCAGATACCAAGAGACGGGATCCATCCGCCCTGGAGTGATCGGTGGCAGTAAGCCCAAGGTAGCGACGTCCAATGTCGTTGATAAGATTGCTGAGTACAAGAGAGACAGCCCCACCATCTTCGCCTGGGAGATTCGGGACAAACTTCTATTGGATGGGTTGTGCTCCAAGGACACGGTACCGAGTGTCAGCTCCATCAACAGGTAACAATCCTTGTTTGTTTATTGGGGTGTTTTTTTATAGCTTTGCCTTGATAAATACTAGCTCAATACTTTCCTGTCAGAAACAGAAACCCTCATGAACAAAACAGTATAAATGTTTGAAAAGTGTACAAATGTGATGTAGTGCTAAACAGGAGATAAAAATGTAACTTTCCAAATTGCATAGTGTAGTGATTGTTGAATCATTTGTAGCCGGGGAAAAACATGATGGTTTACTAAACGTACATGTAGGGTAAACATACAGCTGGGAGACCTCCCCACTTAATCGGGGGGTGAGAATAGACATCAGAAACTTTATTACTCTCCCAAAAGAAGAAATGGCATTGTCAAATGGTCTTCAACTATGAATTGATGACATTTCCATCGTTTGGTAACCCCTGGTCAGGAGTAAACGATTCCTACAAGCTTCCTGGAACCATATCCTCAGCGCAAGAGGTTTACATCAAAGAGCAAATTTTCTTTACATCTGAAGAACAGCTATTTTTTTCACAAGGCAAATATTTAAACATAAGATAGAATCTGAATTTGTCATCATCATTGCATAATGTAGTGATTGTATGGGGCGAGCGACAGATGTGTAAAATGAACGAACGTATTTGCCACCGTTTGGGATTTTCCAAATGGTTTCCATTCATTCAAAGCGAAACCCACAGTACAAGTACATTATGCCCGTTCGCTCATGCATGATTTTTCATCAGGCACTGTACAGTGTGTATTCATGCGAAGCTCTTTTCATGTTCCACTGCAGTCCCTTCCACGCTTCAGTGAGAAATTGTTCACTGGGGATCGTAGTTGTGGACCCCTGAATGTTGTGCCAGGGACCTCTGGACTGCTCCAGGAAGCTCTTTGTTGAGTCTGTGCATTCATGCGTACTACCATCCCCTGAAAATAAACCATAGAATGGACATACAAAAAGTGCTTGCTGCAGGACTGTAAAGAAAACCTGGGTTCCCTTTGTGGTGTAGAAGGGTTACTTTGTGGTGTAGTTGGGGTTGGGTTGACCAATTGTTAACTATTTGTGGACTGAAATGATTACAATATTAAAGGAACAGTTCTGTTGTTGCACTCAAAATTTTAGAATGGATGGTTACTGTGCTGCAGATGATTTTGCTCATGGAATCGAGTCGGTATTTATTTAGAAGATGAAGACAATGTATTACCAAGTTCAAATCAATATAAAATTAATTTTACCATGTACACTGATGTGTGATAAGCGCTGTACTAATTGCTTTTCAGAGACCTACCAGGAACAAATCCACAGTCACGCCTTTAACTTCTCTTTTGAAGGGGTTCACAAAAATGTCTCTGATAAGGGGCACTTGTACACGGAAAACTATTAAAACCTTGCTGAGGGCACCACAGCAAAAGCACAGAGCACCATGGCTGTCGGTGCCGTCAGTTTAAATGGAGGCCTGTACAGGCATACTTCTCGGGTGTGGGAATATCAATATGACCAAATTAAAGTGATGAGATAGTCTGGCTCCACTTTGTTGTTTTGAGAATCACATAGATTAAATGCAAATGTACATAAGAAACATGACCTTGATCGCTAAGGTGAAATCCTGTCACTTATGTGTACAATGTATGTAGTCATGAAAACTTTAATACTTTGTGATCATTTAAAAAATAAATTATACCTGGGCAGTTCCTTTAATTGTATACAAACAAGCCTATTGCTGATGCATTGTATGGGAGTTCAAGCTGGCTGGCAAAGTGCCAAGTGTGCTAGTAGTATATTTCTTTTATGAATAACAAAATCCACTCATTCCTGGATGTGGGCAGTATAAAAATAGTTTTTCTGTTTGTTTTGAAGAAGGAAAAGACGCAAGTTAATTGCCTTATGTTTTGACCCTAGAGTCTTTCAGAGTCTTTCTCGAAGGCTAAAAACCTAAAAACAGGTAAACTGATGTATACAGCAATAGCAAATTGAAATAATCAAATAGCCATGCTGATCGATTGAATTGGTTGATTGATGTTTTTCTTCTGCAGAATTCTGCGCAACAAGATCGTGAATGGACAGGTGCGACACGACCTGTCACTCACCACCAAGAATCACGCGGACTCCGGACACAGCGACTTGGAGTCGACGCCAATCTCCTCACCAAACATGACCTCCCCGATGGCCTCCCCAAACTGCAGACCCAACATGATAGCCCGCCAGCCCACCCTGACCCAGCAGCAGATTGCCTGCATGACCGACGCCCAGAGGGAGCAGTACGCCGCCTTCCTCCAGCTTGCCCAGTCGGCCCTTGCCTCTCAGGTCCAGAGTAACTTTCTCTCCTTCCCCGGCGGGGTGAACACCATCCCAGGAGCCGGCGGCCCTGCCCCGCAGGGCATGAACATGCTCACGGGGCCGTTTGTCATGTCCAGCACCAACCCTGTGTCGACTGCTAATTTGGCAGGCCTCCCTACTTCTACCCCCGTGACCGGCATGAGCATGGCTAGCACACCCACCTCCATTCAAACACCAATTGTGCAACAGTCATCCCATCCTGCCCTCCCTCAAATCCTTCGGGGGGTGCCCCCTGTCGGCAACATCCTTCCCCTTGCCACGACGATGCAGAGCACAAAGGGCCATGATGCTGTGGTAACCGTCGCAACAGAAGGCCTGCTGCAGCCCACGTCCAACATGCATTCCATCGACAGTTTGATTGCGACTGCAGCTGCCGCTGCGGCCATCCCGCAAGACGAGACGGAAGATGACCCTAAGGTTAAAGAAGAAGGTAAAGACGTAACCGATTCCTAACACCATACCTCTTCCCTCGCTCCCTGCCATCGCTAACCTGAAATCCATCTGTTCGCTTCTTCTAGACATTAACAACTTTTCATCGCTCTGACTTTTTCATTAATTTATCAACTCTCACATCATCTTGCCTGGAACTTCATGAAGGGTGTCGCCTCTCAGCCACCCCACCCCACCCCACCTTTCCAGTTGCACCTTTCACTATTCAGCCTAAGAAGCTTGGACTAACTCTTAATCTTGATTGTCTCATGGTGCTTGCTCATTTAACATTGGTCATGGAATATGAAAATGGTGCAAGTTGTGACCACCACTAAAAGAATTGACATCTTGGGGTTCCTCCTAACAGTCATTCTGAAACCACCAGACCAGGGTCCAAGTTCATGGCTCTGCTTATCGCCATTTACGCGCTTACGATCACGATTCCCTGCTTACGTGCAAGTGACAAATTTCTGCGCTAGCCTTGATTTAATTTACTTAATGGAGGACACAAACCGGGCAGCTTGGGCTGGCTTCCTTGAATGGAATTCCAGGCATGAAGAACCAACATTCTTAACTCATCAAGATTTGTACTGCTTTTAAACATCAAAACTCTTCAAGTTGTTTTAAGCACAGTTTGAAAGCACCTTTATATGTAACTAACAATTTTTATCGTAGGCTTCGGAAATCTCAAGATTGTATGAATTTGTAATACTTTCTTATTAATTCTATAAATTTATCCCTTGGTAAATGACAATTTTATTTATTTTCTGGAGAGGGGTAAAATCTGTATTATTTTTTTTTTTATGGTTGGATCATGTTCTTCCAAGGTCAAAAGGAATATAAAAAATTATTAATTTTTCTCAATTTTACCAAAGCTTAGAGTTCTCTATGGAACAAAACATTTTGAAATAGGGGGTTTCCAGTATTAGAAGTGGGTAAGACCTGACCTGCCAAGTAGGTGCAAAGTCTAGGATAATATGAAGAAGGTTATTTTATACAATTCCAGCATAAATTCAAGACGACCAGATAAACGTTATGAACGCTGGTGAAAAATTAGTGCCAAATTATGCCAAAAAAATCATTAGCTCTGTTGCTCAAAGAACAATTGAAGGAATGTCGCTGGATCGCTTAGCACCCTTGTTTATCAATTTGTGTATGAATTTATAAAATTGTTAGTTTAGATTTTGATTATATATCTTAAGACGAAACACTTTAATGGGATTGAAAACAGGCTGGAAAAGAGATTTTAGGAATTCAAGCTAAATCATGAATTTAATTATATTTATTAAATAATGTAGATCAAAAAAAGATATTACTAACACAATTGTTTGCGTCTTTGTAAATATGAATTTATAAATTTGGAGAAAGACAAAAAAATAACTAGCGAACAATTACACTGTGTTTTGTGACGACTATGTGCCTCTTTCGCCAGGTTAATGTGAAGCTGTGACCAAAACAAAAATCAAATAACAACTTGCCGATAGACCCCTGGCGTTGACAACCTTACTGAGGTCAAGTAATAGTAACTTAGAGTGCCACTCACTTCTCTTGGGCAATCATGAGGATACATTGACCTCAGTAGAGGTGCTGTTTTGGGGCCCGGGTTTAAATATGTGAGGGGTCTATCACAGTTTTATGAATGTTGCTTAAATCGAATGTCTGTTAAATATAAAGATATATTAGATCTGCTGAGTTTTAAAATACAAGTGCAGCCTCGTCGTACTCTACCACCCAAAACAAGTTTGGATCGTTAAACTCCTGCCATATCAAGCAACGTCAAACATGAGTTTGTCGAATGATCCTCTGTCTTCTCCTTTAAATATTTGATATTTTTCAACCAGGAAGATGTTCTTAATCTTGATGCACCAATTTTGTGGGAAAGGCGGTATGAGGTTGCACCTTTAAGCTTATTACAAGTTCAGTTTTCAAGTGTAAAGTGATTTTGTTTTTCTTTTTGGTTAGTTTTGAACGAGTTTGTCCTGGTCTGTGGATTGTGAAAGGGTTGAGGGGTGGGGCTAACAAACTTTGGGTTCTGATCAAAGGGGGAATAAAGAAAAGGAAATTTTAAATGACTACCACAAACAAAAATTGAGAGGGGGGGACAATTGAATTGTGTGTGCGGCCAACAGGTAGTTCAACCCCAAATTCTTGAGACCATTGTTAAATTGTATTTTTTTTTTTTTTCATTCCTGTCACTTGTTTTTTTTTCAAAATGGGTTTCGTATAATCTTCACCAATGAACTTTTTTTTTAAATAGCACGATGATAAAATATTGTAAACAATAAAATTAGGAAAATCAGGTTTTGAAAAATGCATCGGTGACAGAAAAGTAATATTTTAGCAGCGTTGTTTTAATACTAATAGTGCAAAAATAATATCTGGCGAATTCAATCTTTCTTATTTGGGATTTTTTTTGTACATACTCTCACAATTGTCTGGTAACAAAGTTGTAATGTTTCATGATGAGGGGGCTTGTTTGTTAAAACATTCAGGGAGCCAGCTTGCATTTTATAAACAAAACATTATACAAAAATATTTTAAGTCGGTGTTTGGTATTCTTGGAAAAGTTTTTGTGGTAATCTATATGGACTTGATGGAAAACTTGTGTTGCTAAGTCATTGAGTTTTTTTTTCTAATGTTTGTTTTCATAGCTGTGTGGGTTTACGTTCTACCCTGACCACAGGTTCCTTAGATTCTCCCAAATTTAACCCCTAGACTTGTGGAAATTTTTAAGGATGGATTACTGATTTACCCAACCATGCTTTAGGGGCAGCTCAAACTGCTTTCTTTTCTTTTCAAAAATGCTCCTAGTGGGAATTTTATTTATTCAAATTTTAAATTTTTAATAACCTCTGTTGCCCGGTCTTAGCCTTTAGTGCCCTTTCAAAAGTTGTCCACAGATTAAAAAATTTGTTTTGAAGTGCCCATAAAAAATAACATTGCCCTCTTAAAGATGAAATTCCATATCTGGACCAGTGGAAGTTGTTTCTCTTTACAGTATAACCAATAATTTCCTCCCGTCTTTAGCTTTCTATAACCCAGTTTTCAGAAATTGCTAAAATAGAAAACGCTAATTTTATGCTTCTGCGTACAAGATTCATGTTGCTAATTGCTAATGAACTTATGTAAGATTAGTTTTAAACCTCAGGCCTACCTAATAGTCTTAAGTTGACTGCAACAAAACAGGTTATTTTTTGTTGTAGTTTATTGTGAAGTAGCTTGCAAACAAGAATCATCAATTCAACACACTAACTCTGGAAAATCATTTGGAAAATCTAACCCTTTCAAAACATTTAATAATGTGGTGATGGTATTTGATCGTTTACAAAAGCTGTAGTTGGCGAAGGTATTATTAACTCTTGTTATTAAAGGGAAGGTACATCATTGGTTTAGAACATTAGGTTATTCCAATCCCCGAAATGTTGACATTTTGTTTTCACAGGGAAAATGTTCGTATTTTCCTTGTTGGTGCTCCATTTCCTTGTGCTGGAATTTTTGGTCGTGGTTTTGTTATAATTACTTCACTGCATCTTGCCTTTCAAGTCTGTGAGCTTCAAGTTGACATTTTCAATGTATTCATGATCCACGGTCAGATGAATGTTCAGTCAACTTTCTTTGGCCTTTTTGAAAAAAAAATTCAATAAGCCAATACCAAAACTCTTTCAGGCCTGATACTTCACGGAGGCAACGGAGGCGATTGCCTCCGTTGCCCCTTGCCATTGCCTTGGTGCCCTTGAAATGCTCCAGTAGAAATTTACAATTTCCTCATAGGGTGCCCTTTGCCTAAGAGAAAATGCCTTGGTGCCCTTGCCCTTTCAAAAACGAAGCATACAGGCCTGCTCTTTGATATTAAAAAAAGAAACTGAATTTAACTATCGGTGATGTACCATCCCTTGGGTTATGTTTGTGTTGGTTGTTGTAAATAGCATAAACTGTGATTTTAATGTTTTCTTGGTCACTCCAATAAAGCAGAGTATAATTTGAAGGAAGAACAACAACACCGTGTGCCACATGTGTTTTGTTTTCGACAAAGCTCATGGTCGTCATTTTTTGTTGGTGCTGTAATCATGTGCCGTTTATACTGTACAGTAGATCTGTAGTGCATGCTTAAGAAAATTATAAAATTCCTGCGCGGCTAAGTGCAATGCAAGACAGACATGGAGTGATCCAGTGAAACATTTGAACACAATCTCAACATTTGCTAACGTCACACATCATATTTAGGTCCGCTCTGAACTATAAGGTCCTTAGTGCAAGCTGTATGTTCATGTTTTGGAGCTCCTGATATAAACTGGGGGTGTATTGATCAAGAGTGGTCATCAAAGTATTTGTTTGGCAAAAAGAAACATTCGTTTTCTTAGTAAAACATTTGTTCATTATGACTTTTTCCCCCAATTTATATGCAATTTTCATTTAAGGTCATTACGCACATGAAATTGCTGTTTTAAAAGCACTAAATAGTTCAGAGCAGATAAATCCAACTGTCTCAGATTATGTTTAACTACAATATATTTCGCCACTTTCAAAATTTGTGCTTCTGTCTATATAACCTGCCGTCGATTTCACAAAACTCTTCCTAACTTAAGATTAATCTTAGGACTTAGGACGAGTCCCAACCCTGCACTGTAGCATGCAGACCTTAAGATTAATCATAAGTTAGGACGAGTTACTCGTCCTCGTCCTAACTCGATAAGACGAGTGCTAACTCTTTGTGAAATCGACCCCTGTCTCTTTGAAGTTGACACATTGAATGTTACTTTCACTGTCTGCAAGAAGCTTCGTTTTCAGTTTCACTTTTCACCTCTGATTGATAACTAGTATTCCCCCTAGATTCCTTTGTTTTTATTTGAACCCTGTTAGCTTTTAATTTGTTTGTGAAAAGTGGAAATACGGATGTACCATCAAAGAAAGAAGAGCGGAAGCCCATCGTTGTCCCTAAACTCAGGACCAGAGATGTTCGACAGTCTTGGGTTTTGGTTTTTTTTTTTTTTTTTTCCAATTGAATAACAGAAACAAAATATGTTAAAATGTGGGTCTGATTCAATTCTATGAGTAATCAAGTATATTTAATACCAATAAGAATGAGAATAAATTTCCTAATAGTAGTCTCGGTTCAGGTTCATATAAATTTTATATGACCCTGAAATAAAAGCAGTCAATGTGTCAGCAAGTTAAAAAAAATTCTTTTCAAATCTGGTCTTGCAAAAAAAATATCTGGTCCAGTAAATATTTTGAGCTACAAATTAGAGCCCAGCCTGACCCGATTAAATAATCGACCAGCGTCCTTTAGTTCTTACAAACGATCATGAAAGAATTGTTTGGCTCAGTTTTTCAGCAAGAGGTTCAGTTGAAAACTTTGATTGAAATAAAATCGCTTGGTTGCACAGGCTTTGTCCCTTGGTTCCACCAGCCCCTTTGGGGGATCTTCTGAAAAGTTTACATAATAGAAACATTTAAACAAGACCAGTAGGCCATTCTAAAATCCAGGTATAGGTAAAACCCAATAATGTCATTCCAAAACAAATAAACTTTGGGATTGTGCTGAACGATGAGTTGTTTTTTGTTTGAATTTAACGGAGATGCCTTTAAAGACACTAATTTTACAACAACAACAGCAATAAAACGAGACATTTAAGGCATTTGGACTGACCAAGGAGATGAGTGCAATTTGCCTTTTTGTGCATTGTCCCTGATATGTAATTCCTGTTGTGGCATTTAGGTGATACGGTTCAGTGAGCATCTAACAAAGAAACATGCTAGCGCTGTATGACTGTGGGTTGATACAATGCTTGGGCACTGAACCATGAATAAGTTGTTGACAATGAAGCTTGTACAGGTTGTAACCATGAGTACCCAATGGTTAAAGTTATTCAACAAACATGTTTTATTTTGGGGGTTTTTTGTTGTTGAGGCAACAACAAAGCACATCAGGGTTGGTCAAATAGGAACTTTGGTACTAGCGCTTAAGGACCGTCCGTTAGGTCAACCTCTGGACATTGTAAATGTTGCTCTCTGTGGACCAAATTTAAATCTAATTTGAGCGAACAGCCAAAACTCAGACCTTTAAGGGCACTTAAGGTCATCCCCAACACCAAGTGACTTGAGTCAAGTGTAGAGGAGGGGGGCTCTTATTTACGCTTAATTGTTAATGTTCACTTTGCCGTCCCATCTTCAGACATTACAGTGTCGCTTTTCGGTGGAAACATGTCACTTATTGATTTAAATAGGAAGCACCAATTCTTGTTTTCCTGCCATTGCACAAAATTAACAGCCTGGCCCCAAACTTCTGTTTGGCAAAATTCTTTACTAAATAAGAAATTAGTGGGGTATGTGTACCAGTTGCAGCAATCTGAACTGCTGGCAACCTACTTTTAGCTATGCCTTTTATTGTTTCTGAGACAACCAACCAACTCACCAACCACTATATGATGAAGTCATGGTCTCCCATCCTATTACTGGCCATATTTACTGGTGATCAGCTTATAGGAACAAGTTGCCTTTGATCGTTGCCTTTGATTGGTCTATAAAAAGCGTTTGGAACCGTTTAAAAAAAAAAATGCATACGGTTAGAAAGATGTTGTAAAAGTAGAATACAATGATCTACACAAATTTGCCTCGAAATTGCGTGGTTTTTAATTTGCGAACTAACCATTCAGCCATTTATGGGAGTCAAAAATTTGACTCCCATAAATGGCCGACCGTGTTTGTTGACGAGGTAAAAGGAAAACCACGAAATTTCGAGGCAAATTTGTGTGGATCATTATATTCTACTTTTAAAACCTCTTTCTAACCATGCATTTTATAACAAACGGTTTCAAGCAGTTTTTTTTTAGACCAACTCGTCCGATCCAAGGCAACGTGTTCCTTTAAAGGAAGGGTATACCCTTTGGTAATAACTCAAACAAATTAAAACTTATAGATTAGTGTTAAGCCACCCAGGTCAAAATTCCAGTTGAACCTAGTTAAACTGGGTTTAACTGGAACTAGTTGAAACCAGTTGATAAACTAGTTAAACACAGTTAAAACCAGTTGGTTTAATATGGAAAATGGACAGAAACCAACTGGTTTATAATTTCAACCTAGTTGAACACAGTTAAACCTAGTTCAAACCAGTTGGTTAATATGGAAAATGGACGAGTTTGGTCACTATCCAGTTGAACCAGTTGACCCCAGTTAACTAGGTTCAACTGGAATTTTGACCTGGGCATTCAGCTGTTGATAATGTTTAAGATTTTGAGAAACAATACCCTTAAAAACGTGGTTTAAGAGAGAAGGATTCAAAATTATTGAAGCACTTTTTGAAACAAAAATTTTCGCAGGCTAGATTTTGTAGATTAAAACAACCTTTAAGGTGACAACCATTAAACCACTAGCTCTTCCTTTGAGCTAGCAGTCTTGGAACCTGGACATGAAATAAGTAGCACTGCAATGGAATCTAATGGTGTAAATGCAAGATGGCAATTTGCGACTGGATTTCAGGCAGACGTCTAAAATACAACAGCTGCCGTAGACCTGCCCAAGAATGAATAATTTTCAGAGAATGATGGGCTGACGATTTGCATCAACTGTTTTCACTCCAGTGCACTTTTTCAATATAATGAACTTGTGATCACTGGACCTTGCACTTCAGCTGTACGGAGTTATCCAGAGTCCTTTTGCAGGTTTTTTAGCAGGGTGCTGAAATATGCATGCTTAGAGAAATTAACATTTTTATTCATATGTATGTATTCTTTTGCCAGTGGAAAATGTTCAGTAGCTTTTGGATATCGACAGTGGTTCATGCTATGAATTTTTAAAAGTTCCTTCGGGGTACGAAGTTCATTTTTAGTCTGAAGTTAATAATTTATTGTAGTACATGTAGGTGCAATTCTGCAGGTCCCAGTCTGCTTTTATTTAAAGGCAAGAAAATTGATGATATTTACAGAATATATCATAAGAATGCTCAAGGCTTTAAAGGCACTGGACACGTTTGGTATTATTGTCAAAGACCAGTCTTCTCACTTAGTGTATCCCGACATTATGCATGAATAACAAATCTTTGATAATTTTGACTCAATTTGTCATCGAAGTTGCAAGAGAATAATGAAAGAAAAAATGCCCTTGTTGCATAAATTTGTGTGCCTTAAGATGCCTGAAATGGCGTCCAGCCTGAAGTCTTGTAATATTTGAGTGTGAAATTACCTTTCTCAAAAACTATGTTACTTCAGAGGGAGCATATCTTTACTTGGTTAAAGTAGACTTTGCACTTTTTGGGGGGGAGGGGGGGGGGGGGGCTATGGTCTCATCCCAAGGCAGATATAACAACAATCACTAATTTATTCAGCCTGATATTCTTCCTACTTTAGTCTGATTTCCTCCCAAATCTAAATGTTTAACTTCTCTAAGTTCACTTTTTCTGAGAGTCCTTGACTTCACAACCAGTACAAATTAACAAATGAAAAATCTCACCACACTATCCCCAAAACTGTTTCTCACATTTTATAGAAGTTGCCTCAACGTTGACACGCCTGGGAACGATGCAGTACAGCTCAAACAAGCCCGTGAACACTGTTACGACCACAGCCAGCATGAACCAATTACAGATGCCCTACATCCACCTGGGCTCAGGGCCCACAAATCTTGCCTCGCTGGTCGGGTACGGGGGCGGCGGGGTCCTCGTTAAGGACGAGGCCACTCAGAAGATCTTCCGTCTGCCACTGGACAGCAGTACGTTTAACCCGGACTCCAGTAATTACTACCAGCAGCAACTTCTGGTAAGCAAATTTTTTGACAAAGAAAGGGTTCCCAGAAGGGGGACTGGGCTACCTTTTTCTTGAGAATAATCATTTCAAAGGATGCACTTTAGAGAATAGACTTTGATGACTGAATTCAAAGATAATTTTAGGAGCTGGACTTGAATCTCTGACCTCCACCCGGAGCTCTACCAACTGATATATCTAGCCCTTATTTTGCGGTCGCCGTATGTTGTCAATATCTTTGTCATTCAACCCGTCACTTCCGTGAAGCCACGGATCACACCAAAGTTTACGATACAACCTGGGACGTGGCAGCAGAGGAATCACTTTTAAGGGGATGCAAATTTTTATTTCAAAATGACAAGTAATAAACCACAATTTTAAGATGGCAACTACATGAGTTTTGTTTGTTTCCCCACTCTCTACAGAGCATGACCAGTCAATCTACACAACTCCAACTGTCGAACCTCCCACCACTGACCCCAGTCTCTGTCCTCTCGTCAATGAAGGGTGCAAGCGGTGAGATACCTAACACTCCAGTACAGCTGGCAACAAACACAGGTGAGATTTAAGGCCTGTTCACACATGGGCACCAGTAACGAGGGTCCTCTGTAATATGGGTGCTGGTTGTCTGTCACTTTGTTCCATTCGATTATTTAACAGGTTTTCATAAAACTTCTTCGAACACAAATCTACAATTTTTTTTTTTTAAATAGTTATTAGGTTTCATTTTTGTTTTTGAGAATAATTTCAGAAAGGTCTTCATATTACTAACCCGGTCTTTTTTTACTTGTCTTCTCAGAACAAAAATCTCCAAAAGAAGCGGCCAGTGCCATCAGTCCTGAAGATGATGCAGAGGGCGCTGTCTTCATTGAGCTGAAGCCAGCCTCTGTGCTGGGTCATCAGATGCCTGTGTCAACCGCAAACTCATTCATTAAAGCAGAGCCAGGGGTAACCTACACTCAAGGTACTACTCACAAAACGCTTAGTAGAACCGAGAATCAAACAATTTTGGGAGGACAATAGTCCGCGATTGATATCCGTACGCATCAACCAAATTTTTTTCTCAGTTCCTGAACCAGTTCTTCCTTGAACCAGTTCTACCCAGAACCAGTTCTTCCCTAAACCAGTTCAACCCAGAACCAGTTCAACCCAGAACCAGTTCTTCCAAGAACCAGTTCTTCCAAGTACCAGTTCTTCCCAGAGCCAGTTCTTCCCTGAGTTCTATGTATCAAGCTTTTCAAGACAAATTATATGCCCCATGTAGAAAGGGTCTCTTCAACACTTGGTTTCGCACTTTTTTGTTCACTATTATGTGTTCGCACTTAGCAGGCTAAAATATACATCTGAATGTGTGTGCTGTTTGTCGCCCTCTATAGGTGGTCTGTTGCCCCCAGCAGGCATCGGCCAGACAAACTTGTCGCTCTTCCCCACCAGCCAACCCCCGAGCGGCTGGACAAGAGCAAGTATTCAAAGCAGGTAACTTGGCCACGATTTCTCAGTAACATTTGGGGCATAGCTCTTGGAAATTAACAATTGATAAGGTAGTTTTTGTGACGGCTGTGGCTGGTGAATTATATAATGATTTTTAAAAAGAAAATAAGAAAAAACCCAGTGGCCAAACGAAGCCATATCTGTCGATTTTGATCGGCCTTGCACTATCAGTGTCCACTACCAGACACAACCGTGGCTGAGTGCGGAACTGCCCCAGGTCATTCATTGCCTTGGTGCACAAGGCTCTCACACTAAAAAACAAAATCAAGAACACTTTGAGTTGATGAAGTTGGTTGAGAAATGGTCCAAGTCATATTTTTTATAATTTTACGTGAGATAAATTGAAACCTATTTTTGTTTTATATTGTACATGAGAGAGGGGAACCAAAATGTAAACTTATTTTAAAATTCTTGTTTTGTGGAGGTTTTTTGTTTTTCTTTGGGGTATTGAAATCTGCCAGTTTAACTGGCCTGGAGTATGATATATTTAAAAGAGGTGGAAAATAGAGCCTGGATAGATTGGGTTAATTCTTCTGTTTTTTTAGGTTTCATTAAAAGTGAAGGTATCAAGAAGTAGTTGATGTCATGATGTAGAAATGGACACAATCTTAATTATCATTATCATTGACTGATAATTTTGTCCTGAGAAATTTAAGTATTTAGAAAAATGTCCTTTTTTTTCTTCGAAAAGGTGGCTTTGGCTTGACTTCAAAAATCTAAAAACAAAATTATTGAAAAAACTGAAAGTGGGAATGTTATACATGCGTTTTTTTTTTTTTACTGAAAATTTCCTCCAACTGAAATGTTCATGTCAAGTGCCGCTTTGCTCATCTATAGTGTTTTACCTTCACTTTAAATGAAAGCAAACTTGTAAAATGTCTATAAATTTAAATGTAACTGTCAGTTGTAGTCTTGTAACGCTTCTTTTGCTTTCATAAATATGTACAGAAAAATTGTTTAGTTGTAGGTTTATTGTGAAAGCCATTGTATTGTATCATGGGCAGTTGTACATTTTGGTTTAGATCTCTTAAAGGCAGTGGACACTATTGGTAATTGTCAAAGACCAGTCTTCTCACTTGGTGTATCTCAACATATGCATAAAACAACACACCTGTGAAAATTTGAGCTCAAAGTTGCGAGATAATGATGACAGAAAAAACACCCTTGTCACACGAAGTTGTGTGCTTTCAGATGCTTGATTTTGAGACCTCAAATTCTAAATCTGAGGTCTCAAAATCAAATTCGTGGAAAACTACTTCTTTCTCAAGAACTCACAATGTTTTATACTATCAACCTCTCCCCATTACTTGTTACCAAGTAAGGTTTTATGCTAATAATTATTTTGAGTAATTACCAATAGTGTCCACTGCCTTTAAAAGAAGGTATTCAGACTTTAGATGTTATAATATTAAGTGCAAAGAAATATGCTTACTTTATAGTTGGTACGTCTGCTAACTTGAATTATTTTCTGCTCATGGTGATATGTACAGTGTGGCTTTCAAAAGTGGCTGTGCTTAGTTCATATCAATTTGACATGTAAATGCCATGTTTATCTGACCATAGCATTTGCTTCTGTGCTAATGGGCCTTTTTTCCCCAAGCAGAAAATCGCTGCAAATCGGAGCAATGTCTTCTTAGCAATCCACCATGCTCGACCTGTATGCGCTTCTGCATTATGTCTTAGTGCCTATTCAAGCAATTAAATTGTTCTTGCAGAAAAGTGCTTTGCGGCTCAAGACTCTTTGAGTTAGACTACATGCCCTATTTGAGCTGAGTGCATAGTTGTGTGTGCACGGTTAGGTAGTATTTCAGACCTTTAGAAAATAAAGTTGAAAAAAAGAAAAGGCGCTAAATTTTGTATTCATTTAACTTGAAAGAAGATTAATTGACTTTGGAAATTTGAACTTTGCACTGTTATTCGTAAAAAATGACTCAAGAGACCAGGTTGAAAAAAGAAAATGTGTTAAAATTTGTATTCATTAAAACTTCTGAAAGAAGGATATTTTGTCTTTTGAACAGTTACCTTATTTTGCAAGGTTTTGTCAAACTGAACTACAACCATGTGCAGGAAAAATCAACTTTAACAGTAATTATAATTGGGGGACTTTTTGAGACAATAGCTAGCGCCCTACTCACTCGTCCAATTCTGTTTTTTCCTAGCGACAGGGGACAATAGAGCTTTTTGTTGCAACATCAAGTTTTTGCCATCCAAGCATAGAAAACTATGAGAAACCATTAATGACAAGCAACAACTTTCTTTGTAAAAATGTTACACAAAACATTCAAAAATAATGCTGTATTTGTTGGAAAACAAAGCAACCGATTCTTGTTGTTATATTGAAAAATCCAGAAATTTTGAATTTGGTCACAACAGCTAATTACCTGATAATTTATTTTCCCAACATATGCCAACCAGCGCGGAGTGTTTATCAACATAAAAGGTATATAGAA
Source organism: Asterias rubens (assembly GCF_902459465.1). Taxonomy (NCBI): domain Eukaryota; kingdom Metazoa; phylum Echinodermata; class Asteroidea; order Forcipulatida; family Asteriidae; genus Asterias; species Asterias rubens. The sequence continues at coordinate 10,400,834 of NC_047081.1, read as the reverse complement.
ATTGACAAGTGATTGGAACACATGCTGTGGTCTCAAAATTCACCCTTTATAGTCACCACAATCAGGTATTACCGATTATCATGAACTTGTTTAGTGTAAAAAAAGCATTAAAGAATTTAAAATTCTTAAAATATTCCTGGCTTTGTATTTATTGATATAATTTTCCATGTACACAGGTTTAAAATGGTTGTTGAACTAATCTAGGTGTCAAGGCTTTACTAACACATTACAGGGTAACAATGTATAGTTAACAAATAATCATATTGTGTGGTCATTCAGCCTTTGAGAAAGACTCTGCTAGGGTCGAAATGTCAGGTCATTAACTATTTTTTTTGCAAACTAAAATTATAGCTTTTTAAAGCCATTATACACTTTCGGTAAACAGTATTGTCCAAGTCCCACACTTCGTGTATCACAACTTATATATAAAATAACAATCCTTTGGAAATTTAGGCTCAATCGGACATCGGAGTCAGGAGAAAATAACGGGAAAACCCACTCCTGTTTTCGCGCGTTTCGCCGTGTCATGACATGTGTTTATAACAAATCCGTAATTCTCGCTAACGAGAATTTATATTGTTTTACCATTTTCTCAAAAAGTAAAGCATTTCATTTTAAGAGAAGTCTTTCACCATTACCTTCTGTAAACCCTGTAAATTATTTGTAAATCTGTGAACTTTTTTTTTTTTCTGTACCGAAAGGGTCCAATTGCTTTAAGCTTTCAATATATATCTATTTTTTCATAATTGTGTAGGTATAATTCGTGGAACGTGATAATATGTGTCAAACATGCAAGTTGATGTAGAACCAGTTAACCTTTAGGAAAAATCCTTCCACTGTTTACCAAAGGTTTGTTACTTGTTGGGATTCCGTTTCAGTTGTTTTTTCAACAGAGTTTAAAGAAACACAAAATAAACAAAAAATGTTCAAAACTCATTTTGAAAAACAGTCAGTTTATAGTAGTCACTTCCCAAACGAAATGTGTTTACAATTTCATCCACGATCAAATTTGAAAATCCCCCAAAAAAACGTGTGTTTAAATTAACATGTTTTGTTGCATCATGATGTCATCAATTGAATTTTTATTTGTGAGTCCCAATAATACATTGTTTTCTGAAAACAGTAATTATTTCTATTGCTTTGCCTAATTGTTGTATTGAATGCTTCTAGATGAATTTATGTTTCAAAGAAATTTAGATCCTTGCGTTTTTGCAAAAATATTATGTATGGTTTAGCATAGCTGTTATTGGTATTTGTATTGTCTTTTTTTTCTTCAAAAAGTAATATTGTTTTGGTAGTTTACACTTTAAAATTATTTCAGAAGGAAATTGTACATAGTTTAAATAAAACATTATTATTGTAACAATTTTGTCATTTGTAAAATAAACACTATATTATAAGAAATTCATAAATACCTTAGACAGTTTCGCTATTCCTATTGGTGGAGAGCGCGTCACGTGGGGTGTTTAAACCGGTGATAATGACCAGTAAAAAGTGTTGACACGCGAGCTTGCACCTGTGCTTATAAGACAATTTCTTCATTCCTATTGGTCGAGAGCAACGGGTGGAACAGTTGTGCCACATCACGCGATACGCACAGCATCTCCTTACAAGGAGTTGTTTACCCGAGGGCCTTACCATTTCATAGCTGGAGGGGTGTTGTGTTGAAAGAAATCATCGAACAGTTAAATTTTTTGCAAGTGTTTTTGACCGAAAAGGTATTTATGAATGGGAATCAAAGTGTGTTGAATCGGTTTTCATCTAGTGGTTTAAACCCGCCGAGGCCTGGTTCTTGATAATTTACCTCGACTTCGTCTCGGTAAAATTATCACGAACCAATCCTCCTCGGCGGGATTAAACCACTAGTTGAAAATCTCTTCACCACACATTGATTCCCTTATTAAACACACAATGCTTGTTTTGTTTCTTTGTTACCAATCACGTACAAGATAGTCTACCACTCGAAACGGCAACGTCCACTTTTCAGACGTAGTTCCGGGTCATGTCACGCCACCCTCTCACTCAACTAAAACATGGCGCACACTTGTGACTATATTCCTCCGCTCTGATCAAAAAACATAGTTTTGCTTAGATTATTGATCCTTAGTTTTCATCTTTGGGTTAAATCTTATTCGAATTTCGCTTATTTGCTTTTATCTCAATAAAACTTTTCCCCCAAATCATGGTTTATCGTGTGGAAAAAATATGTAAACAACTACTTACCGATCGCGAAAGAATACTTCAGTGATCCGGCTTGAACCGGTTCCCAACCGAAACTTCACACTTTTAACCTGCTTTATTTATCGTCTGCGTTGAGGATACACATTGAGTTTGAAATGGGACCTTCAATTCAACTTAAAGTTCAAGATACCACATGAGTGCAAACAACTTCTTCAAAATTGTATTTTACATCTAAGCTGGTACTCGGCAAAGTCCACTTTTAGATGCATGTAAGAGCTGAGGTGAAGACTAGGTGGGCGTGGAACAGGTGACAAGTTGTGCATAGTGCAGGTATGTTCTTCAATTCGTGCGGACAATAAATGTTATGATGTAACCACAATTCGCTTTGTGAAAGCGACCCTTGTTATAGAGCTTGACACGATTTTCGGCACATTATATCTGGAGTGGGAAGAGAGCAAACATGCATCCCAGAGAGTTTATGGGTAAGTTTGAGCACTTAGTTTTCTTGCGTGTTTAGTCGGCCAGTCAAACGCCCATCAATAAATTGCCACACCAGAGCCTGGTGGAAGAGATAATGGCGGTCGTAGTATTGTTTTTAAACCGGTCTAGATATTTAGGACATGTCATTTTCACGAATTCGTTACGTGGGGCGCCGACTGCTGCGCTGGAAAATGGCACACTTGCTTCAACAGGTAGAAGTTTGGGATCAAAACCACCACAATAGAGGGCGCTGTGTAGTGAGAACTGGATTCAAGAGGTATCTGCACATAAAATTACAAACAGTTTTAAATTATTCATTTTTCTTCGCAAAATTTCTGGAGTTCCCCAACCCAACGAAAAAAAGTGAATCGGTCAGTAAATCAAAAAGCCCCCAAAACTGTATCTTTGCCAAACTTCCCCCACCCATCAGAATGTCTGGCTATGTCGCTAAAGAAGCTACAATCCTACTTCCTCAACTGCAAAGAATTGTAACAAAAACATGCTCAAGTAAACAAAAATCAATCACAGTACGCCAAGGTTGTAGTGTGTGCTGGTTTAATATTATTGCACAACTTTTACCATTATAATAAATAGAAAAATGAGTGAGTACTAAACAAATGAGTAAAGGCCCACCATTATAGGGTACGTGCCTGGAAATGTTTCCTAAAAGTTGTACCTAACCATGAAAGTGGAAAGACAACCATTCATAAAAACCTTCAGCATTGACATCAACAATCTGCCATCTTGGAGGTAAACCAATAGATGGCAAAACAATTAGCCTTTTTGATGTTTGGCAGACACAATACTTGGGTAAATTTGATCATATCCAAACAGTGCAACCCCATAGTGTCCACCATTTTTGAAAAAGGCTCATGGAAATCTGAAGATGCAGACTGGACTGCAGATCCAGATTCCAGTGGTGTTGCGTTTATGTTCAAATGTTGACTTTCAGTCTGATAATGTATGTTCTTGAAGAATACTTTGTCCACAATACAACATGAGATAAATCTTCTCTTCAGGCCGCTTTTTCAAATTCAAACTTTTAAATTTTTCAATACAGGAATTGTTTTCTTTTCATTTAAATTCTAGTCCAGTAAATGTTGTGAGCTACAAAACCTGCAGTATTGTTGCCCCCTCCCCCTTGACCTCAAGAGACGAGGGGAGTCCAACTAAAATGTTGTCATTTACATAAGGTCTATCGATGTTGTCAATTAACATTGCTTTTAAAATACTTAAGTTCTTCATTACAATCAGACATTGACCAAAACTTGTCCAATAATCTTTTTAAATAATTATCCACTTGGCATGTAGTGGTAACCGGTGGTTTACCTTTGCAGACAAGGACATGTCCGAAACGGCAACATCGGCTACAGCTACGGCTAGATCAGCGCGTCTGCCAGTGTTGAAGAATAGGCAGACGCACGCGATCTAGCCGTAGCCGTAGCCGAAGTCATTGTTTTCGACACGCCCTCAATGACCTCAGACAGATAATTACGCCTGGTTTTTAAACGTACATTGCCTTAAACTTCTCACTTGAAAATCTGTCCACAATTTAAAAAAAAAAAAATGAAAAGCTACAACAAAACCTGCCTCAATAAAATATGCATTATTGTGTTTTCCTGCCTTCCTACAATTTAAAATACACCTCCGGAATTGCAGCACCTAATTGTCTTCCTTTTTTTTGTTTAATATACTTTTTTTTTTTCAAAATCAGATTTTTTGTAAAAGTTTCTGTCCATAGCGTCAAAAGATTGCAGTACTATTTTACAGTCAAAATTATTTCAATGTCTACTATGCATTGAAGCTACCACAGAAAAAACGTCCTTTTGTATCTGTACATTGGCCATCTTTGTCATGTTCCCCGAGGATAACCAAATAATCCTGTGAAGGGATCACTACATATAAGATCAACAGTCTATTGTTAATAAAGTTATCTCCTTCTGAGCCTCATCTACTCAAAAAAAGAAAAAACAAAGATGGCCGCCATTAAAGATGGCTGATTTTTATTACTTTCAAGCAAAATTGAATCCTTGATTATAATTGGGGGACCAATAGCAACAAGAGTGTGATATAAACCCATGTTGCACGGCTCATTTCAAACCTTGATTCTAATGCGCTGTTCTAGTTTGCGTCAAGTTTGCTTGAAGATAAATTCATTATCACACAAGCGCTCGTGGAATATGGAAAACTATAACGCGTCTGCGCTCCATATCCAACGAGGTTGTACTCAGAAGCGCTGTATTTCACTCGTGAATGCTTGTGTGTTTTTGTCGTCATTCAACCTACACATATTAAAAGGCTTTACACATTTTGTAATGATTTAGTTGTCTTTAAAAATGTCATCCCACCTAAAAATTGATTGTTAATAACAGTTAATTTAAAATGTTATCAAATAAAAATGTACTATACACTGATTTCTCTTTTAAGAGACAACCTCGAGAAAAAGATCAAGATATGTCCTAATACTTTGAAGACAGAGACTGAATTTGAGGCTATAAATAGAGTCTGACAATCCTTGGATACATGTATATCGAAGTGAACCAGATACAACAAGTTTTGATTACCTCTGTATATTCTTTCTAAAATTCTATGAGTTTGTACATCAACAAGAAAATGTGTAAGATCGTGTCCTCCCCCTTATTGAAGAAAGTTGTGAAATTTTGAAAGCAATATATATATATTGATACCATGAAGGATAATTACTATGAAGAACACAAAGTCCCTGAATGTTTGAAAGTCAATTGGTGATGTATTTGTACAAAGGGATACACAACTATGGCACTGCTAGTGTGGGTAAATCTGTATGTCACCAAACAGTGCACTCATATACATGTAGTGTCTGCAATAGCTCAAGAAGAGCTTTAAGCCTTTTGAGATATGGCGGACACAACACTATAAGGTTTGGGTAAATTTGTGTGTATACACCCAAACCAAACAGTACACTCCTAATCACGTCCGCCATACCTCAAAATGGCTAATTGGGGTGGGTCCAAATAACATCAACCACTTGGGTGGAACATTGTCTGAAGACACAGGCTCTTAAAACCCTTACTCCTTAAGCTCTATGATAGGGCACTATGGGTAGATATAATTCTCTTAAATGAAGATGCTGTTTAACTGCCACTATAAGGTGTGATAAAAGTTGGGCTTAAGTACTATACTATAGACATACATGTATATTCAGTACAAAGACAAAGTACATAGTGAGAAATAACAACTATAGAAATTACTGTGTGAGAATTTCCTACTACAATGCAAGTTAAGACTATAAAAACAGTGGGGGCCTTACAATGGGTGCATTCGATTATTAGCTTCCCAGTGTCGACCCCGCGGTTCTCACTTGCCCAGGTAAGCCCCTGACAAGAGCTAATCGAACAATCACACTCACCCTCTCGTGGTGACATCATGCACCTCGGGCCGGCCCAAAGTGACCCGTTCCACAAGCTGGGCACTTGGGGCTGACCAGGGTGAGCCCCTGGAATGCCGTCAAAGCTATTCGAGCGTACCGGGGCAGACCGGGTCGACCCGGGGAAGTTAATCGAATGCACCCAATGTAGTAAACATTCACAGTAGATTTTTATAGAAACTTGTCAAGAATGTCTTCAAGATGGAAAGATGGTTCCTCTGTCTCCGTCTGTAAGAAACAGTCCTTCCTTGTAATCAGGCAATAGTTTCGGTCAATACAAAAAGACATGGAGTTAATTTTTTACATAATTTGCATAGATTAATAGTTGTATACACTCTTAGCACACCAGGGCCCAATTTCACAGAGCTGCTTAAAGCCATTATACACTTTCGGTAAACAGTATTGTCCAAGTCCCACACTTCATGTATCACAACTTATATATAAAATAACAATCCTGTGGAAATTTAGGCTCAATCGGACATCAGAGTCGGGAGAAAATAACGGGAAAACCCACTCCTGTTTTCGTGCGTTTCGCCGTGTCATGACATGTGTTTATAACAAATCCGTAATTCTTGCTAACGAGAATCCATATTGTTTTATCGTTTTCTCAAAAAGTAAAGCATTTCATGGACTAATATTTCAAGAGAAGTCTTTCACCATTACCTTCTGTAAACCCTGTAAATTATTTGTAAATCTATGAACTTTTTTTTTTTTTTCTGTACCGAAAGGGTCCAATGGCTTTAACGGCCGAAATTGTGCTTACGGTGCGATTTCCATTTCAAAGTGAATGCTAACCGCAAGCACACAAAGAGGCATGCTAACCTTCCAGTGCTTACTGTATGAAAATTAATGATGTAGCTATGTAGGATTTGAAACTTTGCATGGTGGAAATAAGATATAGAAGAGTTTGCAGTAACACCATGTAATGACTATCTCTAAATGAGTTGGGGTGGTTCTGAAAAGAACCGTTGGTTTAACTCGACGTTTCGATCAGTATGCTCTGATCGTCTTCTAGGGAATGATGTAGCTACGCAAATCCATGGTGAACGTGCAAGATGGCCGCCTAATTTTCTTCCTAACCTGTGAAAAACACTTACACCGTAGCAAATTTTTTCTGTTACAGTAAGCACGAAAATTGTGCTTACCGTTAAGCAGCGCTATGAAATTGGGCCCATATGACCAAATACTACCGCTCACTGTCTGAGGGTTATAGACCTTTCTTTTGCAACGTCACAGCCCGAGTTTTTGCCAAGCCAGATTGGAAAACTATGGAAAGCCGTAAGTGCAAATTAAGAAAAGATCGCTATTTTTTGTAACAATGTAACCAAATTTGTTGATTTTGTTAACACCAAAACAAATAATTGTGAGAGGTATTTTATTTAATTGAAAATTTGCAGAAAATGCTGAATTTGGTTAAAACATGTTTTTAAGATTTAGTGTTTTACTAACATTCGGCCGACCATGCCAACCAAGGCGGTTTGTTTATCAACAAAAGAAAGGGTTATTGCATTGATTGCGCGGATTTCAAACTTGGTGCAGTGTTATAAAAGATTCACACTGCTACAGTCGTGTGCTGTGTCCGCATAGGTGTTTCAATGAGGAAGTGCAAAGATTCAGTGTACTATCTCAAAATGCATCCAAAATGACGTCAACAACATTCCCCAAAGCATGACTTAAATAAAAATCTATACAATGTAAATAGATGTAGAAAAAAAGAAGAAGAACAAAACCGATGCTTAATGGACAATGAAACGGTAAAAATATGGCCGGTAGACCTGGGGTGGTGAAGACTAGTCTTCTCTCGAGTTAGTTACTCATCCTAACTTAGGACTAGCCTTAAGTTTTTTAAATGAAATTGATTTCACAAAATCCTAACTGAGGACTGGTTTACGGGAAGTACCTGATTGTTAAAAACAACATCCAGAACTAATCCCGTCTTCACTGTTGAGAAACAATCCCAAGTTGAATTGATATCCAGTTGAAATATGAATGACAGGATTTCAGATGTTCATGTACTACTTATTTCAATATAGAATTTTGATAAAATGAAGAGATTTTGGATATTAATTTGAGTGGACTTTAAAAAAAAAAAAAAAAAAACCTGTTCCCTCAATTCTTCCAGATATCACTTCATGGTGCCATTTCTTTGAGAGCTATATCTCCATAGTTACATGACCATGAAATTGGATCATAATTTTTTAAACACAGTTAGTGCTTTTTATACAAGTTTTGCTTATAAATAGCCTCATACCAGATGGAGAACATGTGTTTTTAGCGTCTAACAAATAAAGATAATTAAAATGTTGAAAAATATCAGACAGAAGTGAAAAAAGGTAGTACTTTCAAAAAGTAATATAAATGTTATAAGATCAAGCAGCTAGAATGGCTATTTTTTGTTGCATTTACATTTAAAACCACATACAAATCATCTAACGAATATTTAAAAATTCATAGCAGAAATAAATTTAAAATCCCCCACAAAAATTGAAAGCATGCCGAACTCAACGCTCCATTATATATTTATCTATGAAGTGTGCAAGATTAGTTTAAATCTCTTAGTCTTTGGTCAAATTCTCTTTAAGATATTCAGGGAAATTTGTGAACCAAAGTTTTGAAATAATATAAATAATTGAATGCTTTGAATGCTTCTTAACTTTAACTTTGGAAAAGAAAACAAATTCAGAATGCAAGCTTGCAATGTTTTGTGCTCCTCAAAAAATATATACAACCAAAGCAGATTGTTTTTAAATGAACCAAAAGAATGCAACAATTTTTGTTCAGCCGCAAAATCTAACCTTATGTGAATTTTTGTACATCTGTTGTGCGTATAGTCATCGATCAACTTTTACAAACAACAAATCTAAAAGGTAGCATCGTTTTTGATATATTGCAGAATATCTGGCGCCAGCGGTTCATCCCCATGCAGGAAGAATACTCTGTAATGGGAGACTTTTGAGACGCTTGGTGGCAGCAGACTCACCCGGTAAATCCATTGTTCTCGATAATGTGCCATGCTTAGAACTACGTAAACAATGGAAATTTACCAGGTAAGTCTGCTGCCACCTAGCGTTCCAAAGTCTCCCATTGGAACACACAATCTGAAAAACGTTTCCATGCAGAATCACTTTCTCTAAAAAAAAACACCACATACCTTTGAATGAAGGGAATCGTTTCTCGACATGTTAAATTTTTAACAGCTGCAGTGCTTCTTACTAATCACTTTTTATAGTGTACCCTCTCTTTAAATATTGAGAAATTTTGCAAAATTGTCAATGAACATACAATACATTACTGTTGTGCATGATTACTGGGAACACTTATCTCGGTGGACTCTTAAATCCGTTTTATTAAAATTAAAAAAATTAAATAAAATTTAGGTTAAAAAAATTAGATTTGGTTAAAAAGGATCTAAAGTTTGGCTAAGTCCATGATTTTTTGCGAGACTCTCTTGAACTCCCAGGTGTCCCCCTTGAGTCTCTGTCTTCTGATTCCGATAAGGTCCATGTTGGGTAAGCGACAGATCTCCAAATCAAACGAGAGTGTGGTTCGTCCTTTGAAGTCTTGCTTTTTGCAGCGTAACGTGAACCTGTAACCATCAAAGAGATAGACAAGTAGTTTTAAATAGAGGTCCAGCAAGTGTAGGGGGAAAAATGTTTTATAAAATGTAATGTGAACCTGTCACCATCAAAGAGATAGACAAGTAGTTTGAGAGAGGTGTTGGAGGTCAGTTTGTGAATATGGAAAAATGCTTGATGCAATGTAATTTGAACCTGTAACCATCAAACAGATAGATAAGTAGTTTGAGATTGATATAATTGCCATGATAGTTGCCGGTGTAGCTTGGACGAGGATTTCACCCCTTATCCTTTACCCCTTTTCCTTCACCCCTTGTCGGTCATGACACTTGTGCCCTTGAGCAAGGCATTCAACCATAGTTGCTTCCTGAATAGTTGGGAAGGTAGTGCATTCTGCTCGACCAGGCTACTAGTGGATGATACCATGTCAACATCCTTACAGACTGTGAAGGGGTAACCCTGTTTCAGCCCAGGAGTGGGCAACATGTCCCTGGTCCTGGTGGTAGTTGATTTGGGTCGATAGCCCCAATCAGTTATGTGGTGCCGTCACTGTGAAGTGGCTGTCCAGCCTTGTGAGTTGGGGGAAATCTCATTAAATAATTTTTTTTTTTTTAATCTAAGAAATGCACGGGGAGTCCTTACCCTTTTTGCTTACAGACAGTGATTTCACTTTTGCACACTGCTTCATACATGATCTCTATGACTTTGTCGGCAGGTAGTGTTGATGTCGTTGAAACGTTATACAACGCCTGTGAAAAAAGAGAGGTAGAACACCATTATTAAAGCAAAAAAACTTGACTGTGATCTGGAGATAATTGGGGAGAACAAAAAAGGCAGACAAGAAATAGTCTGAAATCAGTTAAAAGTCTGAACTTTATCATCCCTGAGGAAAATGTAAATTGTTCCTGAAACACTTCATGGGGCACCGAGCGATGACCAAAGGCACCAAGGCAATGACCATGCGCATGGAGGCAATTTGCCTGTGTGGTATCACGCCTTGAGTGTTATTTTTCAAGTCATGAAATCCAACAGAAATATAAAAAAACTACAGTGTCAGGATCCTTTACCCATTTGCCTTTACATTGGGACACATGTTCTGGTCCATCCCTTTAATTTGAATATTTTCACAAGGGAAAAGACACATAGCGCCCTCTATCTTCCACAATAATACCATCGTAAAATGATCTCATATTACTGATTATGTTCCAGAATTAATCCCTTCAGCCTTAAACCTCTGAACCACCCACTTTAGAGAGTTTTCTTCAGAAATCAGGTTAATCTGTATTAAGGTGCCACCCACTAATCCTAGTTAAAGGATTAGAGATAAGTCAAGTGTGCAAGTATCACTGATGAAAACACATTAAAGGCAGTGGACACTATTGGTAATTACTCAAAATTTAGCATAAAAACTTACTTGCCAGTTGGTAACGAGTAATGGAGAGCTGTTGATAGTATAAGATATTGTGAGAAACGGCTCCCTCTGAAGAAACGTAGGTTTAGAGAAAGAAGTAAATTTCCACGAATTTGATTTCGAGACCTCCAAATTAGATTTTGAGGTCTTGAAATCAAGCATCTGAAAGCACACAACTTCATGTGACAAGGGTGTTTTTTCTTTCATTATTATCTCGCAACTTCACATCCAATTGAGCTCAAATTTTCACAGGTTTATTATTTTATGCATATGTTGAGATACACGAAGTGAGAAGACTGGTCTTTCACAATTACCAATAGTGTCTAGTGTCTTTAAGTACCTTTCTTCCACTAGTAAGTGTACCGGTATATTTGACATTTGGAGTGCAAAAAATATATCCAACAGTAAGTCATCATAAAAAGCAAAAGAACCTTTTGGACTTCCGCTTGTGTACTTAATCTTTATTACCAACAAACCCTGTGGTACAGTAATTTCCACTCGGTATGTGTGTTCTCCAGACAAAAAATGAGGGCACAAGGGGAAAGAGTCGGGCCCCTTCAGATGTTACCAGTGTCATTACTGTGTGTTTCAGGAACATAATAAAGATGACTAAAACAAGAAAATGGATGCCCAGATAAACAGCTTTACACTTAAACTGTCTTATCGTAGAAGATTCCTTCTCTCTGGAGTACACTGTTCTTAATTTGTTTAGTTTTATTTGTCATTGGAGTTATTCCGTCTCTCTAAAAGTAATTAAACCATCTTAATTTGAGGATTATACCGAATGTTTAAGTGCCAAATTGAAAAAGCCTCACGGGTTTGAAATCTTTTTTAGTCAACACGATCAAAGATTTACGTAATCAATCACATCTCAAAGGGAAGAATATAGATAATAAAGCTAAGACGTCTTTAAGATTTGCCACCAAGATGATAGTGTTCCATAAGGCGGTATATTTCCACTGTGTGCCATCCACAAGATGATGACGATGTACGTAGTAGCCCTGGGTTAAATTGGTCGATGAAAACGAACGTCTCATAGAAACCATGAAATATTCATTAGTTGTACTTTTTGAGAGGATGGGAAAGGGTGCCAAATTACTTTTGAAGAGTTGTTGACTTCCAAAACTGTGCCAAGAGATTCAATATATGGATCACTTGAGACAATTGTCTCAAAACAGTATCCCCTGGAAGATAATTTGGAGGGGGAGGGGAATCTGTTTGGCTTTGAGTGGAGGTGCTAGAATGTTAGCGTTGTTGTGCCCTAGAACCACCTCTTCAAAAAAAAGGTCAGCCCTGCCTCTTAGTAGAGCCAATGGGCCCCTTCCATTTGACGTCACAAATTCGCAACGAATAATTCACATCAGTTTACTTGTGCTCCTGTGAAACATTCGCTGCGAAAACAGCCATGTGACGTCAAAATCCGGTATGAACCAGGCTTTAGGCTTTGTTTACGGCATGCCTATTTTGACAAGGTACTTTTAAGGTACTTTTGCTTTTGGTAATCAATTTGTGGAGGCTAGTTTGCTAGAACTCTAATGTTTTTATGTCACAGAACCACCTCTTCAGACAAAATGTCAGCTCTGCCCCCCAGTAGAGCCACTGGGTCTCCTTGCTTTTATGACAAAACAATTCGCTTTTAGAAAAGCAATGAATTCATGCAAATGACCTTTACCTTGACTTTCCTTGGTTCATCATGGCTAGGGATAGACCACTTCCTTGGTGTCAAGAAGTCTTTGACCTTATCCAGCCCCTTCTCAAAACTGCCGAAGATCTTCTTAGCAGAGCCGCCGAGACTGGACTTGCGAAGATGGTTTCTCTGAATACCTTCAGGATCAATGTCTAATGAATCCTCCATGGACACCGCTCTGAAAAAAAAAAATATACAGAACAATTACAATTTAAAACTTCCCAAATGTCAAATGCCATTGATTCTCCCCGTCAAAAACAAAACAGTGGCTTTAGACTACGTCGGTCGTAGGTAGCCTAATCCTGAGCGACTAGAGTTTATCCAGTTGGAGGCAATGCTTTCACTAAAGCTTTAGGAATATTCGATCTAAATTGATACTCGCACAGAGATGTGATCTATACATGAGAATTTGTTTCGGTATTCTCTCTTTACCAACCGCAACAGCGTGAGTGGGATGAGAGGTCAGGCAAAACAATCTGTCTGGGGAGGACTTATGTAGGCGTTGAGATTTTGCTGAAGGATTTTGATTAAAAGCAGAAACTTCCTTGTTTAAAGATTATCAACATTTGTCAAGGCTTTGCATTTTGACAGCTTCTCAACACCTTCTGCGCCATACTGACGGCAGAACCGAGTTTGGCAAACTATATACATGTGACCATCTCAAAGTTGACAGTGGTTTAAACCCTCTACAATGCATGTTCTATGTCAATATTCTTCATTCCCTAGACGCCAAATCCCGAATGCAGAGCCGAATTCTACCAACTGTAAATTTGCAACCACCTCCAAGTTGACATTGGTTTAAACCCCTCTAATGCATGTGTTATGTCACAATTCACTTCACGTCTGAGTGAGGTATGCACTGGCCTTGAGGGAAATCCATATCAAATGTAATTTCATGGTTGAGAAGGAGGTACATGATTGCTGGAAGGGGGGGGGGGGGAGTGAAATGGACGTACACCAGCATGGATTATACAACTTCGATGTGATCGTACTTGTTTACTTGGTGTTGAACATGCCTCCTGGTGAATATTTTAAAAACCATGGTGAAAAATTACTTATATTATTGGCGTCTGCAGATTGAAGATAACACATTTCCTTAAATGCATTAATGTCTGATGAGAAGTGCAGTTTAGCTTAAAGATGCCTGTCTAGTTTGTCATGCATTTTTTTTTTTTTTTTCCTCATATCAAAAGAAAGTTCAATTGTTATGAATGCCTGAACAGGAGGCCATCTTTGATAATTCTGGGAAAAAATTTCCCTCCCTCTCCCGAATTAAAAAGAAACAAAACCACATTGAAAAATTGCCCTCCTTCTTTCAGTGTGATAATGATAATCATGAGACAAATTGCCTGTAGAACTTACCCATTTTCAGCCAACCCCCTCCCTCCCCCCGAAAAAAGAAAGAAACAAAACTACATAAAAAAGTTGCCCTCCATCTTCCAGTGTGGAGACCCAGAGGACAATTTGGACATTGGTCACTCACCTCTTACAGTGTATATGGAGGATTTGAGGCATTGCATGGTGAGGTAACAATATATATTTGGTTTGCGGTAACACCATGTGTGTATCTATTTGCCAGGTAGACTACATGCTTCTGAGAACTTGTCTTGCTTTACCGCGGAGTAGATTTTCGGAATTCGGGAGACTGCTCAGTTCTGAAAAGAACTGTCCTACTTTTTAACTCACCTCTTATCCGGACTAAGGGGATCAATATGTAGCAAGTGCAAATTATTATCCATTGACTTTGCTGACGACACAACCGGTACCGGCAGCGATAACGTTGGCACTACAGGAGTCTTCATCGGGGATTTCTGTGCTGCTCTCTTCCTAGCACTTTCCTTAGCGTCACTCTTACTTCTGTTCCGTATGGGAGTCTTTAAGGGCAAACCGGATGGCTTGACAAAGTCATCAAAGTCATAGAGGTTCTCCTTACCGGAGTTGTACTGTTGTCTCAAACTCCCTTGCTCCGGATTATAAGGCGTCACGTACGTTCCCTGGTACACGTTCTTCATGTGTGCTGTTTTTATTGAATGGGTGCAGTCTGCAGAGTGCCGGCGATCTTGCCTTGAAGACGAGTAGCTGTAAGCCTCGATATTCTCAAGTCCGTCCTCCATTGAGGAAAATCCGTACGGGGAGCTTGTCGGGAGTTCAAGGTGGGCAGGGTGGTGGTGGTGATGGTTCGTCGTTAAATTTGCATGGTGAACCTATGGTGGGTACCATGAGGAGGGAACAATTATAAAACAAACATGAAGTATTAAAAGTTTAACTGTTATGTGGGTAGGGCGGGTTGGAGGAAGATACAATGGTACATGAAAGGTTGAAGCTGGGGTACATCAATATCAATAGACAGCCATTCGACAGTTGCCATGGCATTTATAAACACAGGAAATCATGCTGTTGGGCTTAATCAAAATGCTTTTGCTTTAAATTTCAACTTGCCATGCAATTTCACATCAGCTGTGTCTGACAACATCAATTACCTTTTAAGCCATTTTTATGTACCTTATTTTTGACTGGTGTTCTATCGATGACGTGTGGAACGGAGTATCATCCACTTTAATACCTAAACTTTTTTTTCTTTTTCTATAAAGCTCAAATTCTTACCAAGAGCAATACACTATCCCTCTTAGTTTTTAAAACTACTTGGTACTACTCATGCATAAATATTAAGAGAGGCGTATATCCTATATGACACATCCTTGCCAATCCTTTCTTCTCACCAACATTTATTTCTAAATTCCCGAGGGGTGATTTTTTTACCTTTTCCCCAAGGGGTCTAGTCCTCGGAGGGAGCTTGATCTTACACCCTCTAACGTGGTTGTTGAGAAGTAAAAAGTAAACAGCTGTGACTTCATCGTAGTGCCACTGCAACAAATAGTTAAATGCAAGCAAAGCAAAACCAAAATGAAAACAAAATATTCAGGGATTTTTTTACAACAATAACAAAAAACACCGCAAAATTATTACGACGACGATATTGGCATTACCCTTTTTAAAGTATGATGGACACCTCTAAGGCCGTGTAAAAACGACAACTTTGGCTACAGCTACGGCTAGATCAGGGCGTCTGCCAGTGTTGACGTATAGGCAGACGCACGGAACCAGCCCGAGCTCTAGCCGAAGTCGTTGTTTCAGACTCGGCCTAAGAGTGCACTGTTTGGATTGGGTGAGTACAGACAATGTTACCCAAACCAACTAGTGCAGCATCGATGCGACAACCATACATCAAAATGGCTTGTGGAGCCCTTTCAGGTTGTCAGCGGAGTCTTGTAGATATTTTAAGACTCCGGGGCAAACTGTCCCAGGTCCAGTAAAACTACACAACATTCAAGCCAGCTTCTGATCAACCTAGTCTGTGGTGATGTACTCTAAATGCTAGCACTTAAAATACAAGCACGCTAGCGAGTTTAGTTTGTCTGCCTAGGGGGATCTGCACTAGAGACGGACTTGACGCCACTTGCTCCTTTTTTGGAAAGCTAAACACAGCACAACTTGCTGCTTAAAGGGCAGGCATGACAGCGTTTTATAAACTTGGTTATAGAATTACAGTTGATTGACAAGGTTATTATCCATCACAGTGTTTTGGGTGCAATATGTTTTACTTCAATCAACTTATTGATTTGTAAATATCTTAAGAGAGCAGTATTCCATTACATTTGGACATGCAACCGCCAAAAGGCTGGGGGGGGGGGTGGTGAAGAAACTGCGTAAGTTACCAATTTTTATTTTTTTATGAAACTGAAAACATGATATGAGGGGAGAAATCAAATGTTTCATGCCTGCTTTATAAAAGAAACGTACAAATGTTTTACAACTGAATTGATTACAAGTGGCGGCAAGCGACGTCTGTTGCACTCTTTCCGCTGGCAATAAAAGCAACAGCCTCACTTTAATGGGCACCTTCACAGCTCTTGCAGTATACATTAAAGACAAGTACAAGACGTACCCGCTGCTCATGCATATTGACCAAACACTCCAGATGCAGAGTTTTGTAATGGCACATTATCACCGATTCATCCATTTCTGTAATACCATGCATAAATGCATATAATCCAGTTTCAGAAACGCTGTGGACTTCAGTCTCACATCAGCTGGATTTCAGAACTTAACAAATCCCATCCTTAATAAAAGAAATGGGGCTGGACGGATGTTAACATCCATATTGAAAATAAGAGCATCTTTAAGGATGTTGTTACATGCTTTATATCAACTAACATTTAACTTTTGCCTGGTATTTTATCATCAATGCAGCAGGTGGATCGAATAATCAGAGTCGAATACAACCATCTCCGTCTTTATAAAAAAAACAAATTCATATTGGCAGGTGCTTAGCTTTGGATCAACATCTATGGCTTGATGTAAAACCAGCTGCCTATGGAGCCAGGATTATTTCGGCTCTGCCTGTCAATTAATTCCTTTAGGATACATAATCCGGATAGAAATCTTTTGAACCAGCTGGGTTTCTGCTGAAATTTTCCACTGCAGAAACATTTTGATGAGCTGGCTGAATGACAAGATGTTTTGACTTTGTTACTGTAGTATAAAAGCAATTTTCCCAATGTACAAAAAATTAATGGATTTTTTTTACCACAAATTGTCTTCCGGCAAAATTTTTAACACAAGACATTGTAGATGTTTTGACTTTGTTACTGCAAAGTACACGCAATTTTTGCTATTAAAACATTTGTTAATAAAACAATTCCACCAGCTTGCCACAACTCTTCTTCCGTCAATTTCTAATACTTCATCTTTAAAAAAAATTACTAACAGAAATTAACTCCGCTCTTTGCAACTGAGTTTATCACTCCAATTAATTCATAATTATGCCAAATTGAAAACAAACATTTTTTCAGGTTTTATTCATTATGCCAAACTGAAAACAAACGTGTTTCCGCATTCGTCACTCAACAGCCGTGTTTTTCGCCTTTAACTTAATTCCCAAAATACAGAGAGACATCTTCCTCCACCAGACGCGTTAATTTAATAACCACTTCTCTTATTCACGCTTCACAATTTTTTCTCACTACATACCCACGGCCGAGAATATGTTGATTCCCACCCGTTTTCCTCACACCTACCGAGGTTCTTGTTGACAATTAAATTTGACTTTTTTCAGCCCATCTTCCTCTTGCGCACACACAGCTCCGACGAGTCACTGCGCAAGCTACTGATTCAATCAAGCTAAACAACCGTCAGGCCAGCCGAGCCGCAAAAAAATCTTCCCGCTCCGTACCCTGGTAATGTAATAGGTTAATTGAGCCCCCCGGTCACCAGCTGAGTAATCTGTCCGGGCCCATTAATCACATCGCTTGTTTAATGTTGCTGATCAAATTCAAGCGACCAAAACGGGGTACCGGTTGAAGAAATGTTCGGAAATAAGGTTTATTCCTCGCAGGCAATCGGGCCACACCAAAATAAAAAATATCCAAACTCTACACGGCCTACGAACCAGGAATGAAATATTTTCTTAAAATATTGAGCTTGATTTTAGATCAATAAAGACAAGACGCCTAAGATAATATTGCCAGAATTGCAAAGAAAATATGGCATCCATTAAATCCCTGTGGATAATTTTTTACGATGCTCTATAAAAACAAGGTAACTGGCCAAGTAATGTTTTCACCAGTTAACACCAGGGATCTGCCAATTTGCACTTCCACCCTGACGAGATTATATTTTCGGAATACATGTTTTGGGACACTACCACTTGCAAAAAGAAACCAAGAGAACAATTAAGGACACCAAATGGGCCCAATTTCATGGCTCTGCTTACCGCCGAATTCTGCGCTTACGATCACAATTCCCCGCTTACATGAAGCGCAAGTGCAGAATTTCTGCGCTAGCCTTGTAAGTGTAGAATGCCTAGTAACGCGGAGTACGCACGCACAGAAGCCAAAATTCGCTGCTAACCCGTGAAATATCTTGCCGTAAGCACAGAATTCCCTGCTTCCGTAAGCGCCGATTCTGTGCTTACGGTAAGCAGAGCCATGAAATTGGGCCCTGCCCTCTTTGTGTGGTTGAAACAGAAATTACAAATGAAGGCAAATCAACCAATTCTTCAAAACGGAAGTTTACATGCAACTTTGAAACTCCATTACAATTTGTACATGACGCTCATGTTTATCATGCTCTCATTCCAAAGAAATATTTCAACATATCGCTGAAGATTTAACTCACATTTTGTCATAATTTGAAAACAAGATATTACCTGTTCAACGATACTAATCATGTCATCTTTGGTCTTGCAGTAGTACTCCGCCATCTCTTCAATGCACTCAATGTTAACGTCGTGCTTCTGAAGTTACAAATATACATGTACAACATTTGAAAACAGAATTAGCTGTTGCAAACTGCCTACCAACCGAAAAGACCACTGCAAAAAATGCAAAAAATTGCTAATGGCCTGACATTACGAGTCTTTCTCGAAATATAAAAAAATGTATTAAAGGTGCTTGCTTTTATTAACTCTTGAGGCAAAGTCACACAGGGCAAGTTTGTTCAATTAATTATACAGAGACCAATGTGAAGTGGGCAGTGAAGGGGAAACATTACAAATTTTTCCAAAATTTAAACATGTCATTTGTAGAGCTTTTGGAAAGTTTAACCTGTGTGGAGTGGTGAGGTAAGCATTGCCATCATTAAAAAAAAAAAAAATAAACAAATAAAAAGGACCTTTTCTTGGAAAGGAAACTAATCAAGAAGAGGTTTCAACTAAAAACCTCTCCACCCAAACCTTTAATAATCAAAACATTCCTTTCAAATATCTCAGTCGAGTTCAATCTTAACAGTCATGGCAGGTATGGTACTGTCTTACCATCCCTCTTCCTTTGAGCCCTTGCCGACACCAATCGATTTGATCAAATTGTAAACCATCGCTTGTCCGCCGTTTAATAAATCCAGACCAAAATGCCGCACACTGTCGCCACATGTTGACTCCCGTCTCTGAGTGACAGACACTGCGGCAAGTATGCCAGTAATTCAACAATCAGACCTTGAATCTAAGGTCAACTTGTCCTAATGGGAACTGTGCGCATTAAAAAAATTCCCAAATGTCTTTACTTATATTCTCACTTCGATCCGTTGAAATTTTTCTTCAAGACTTACCGTATTTTTAAATGGCTGTTTAAGACCTCATCCCGTACTCTTTTATTCCCTTTGGTGCACAAGATGGTCGCTAGTGACCACCCAAAACACGTCAAATTGGACTTTTATCAACAGTCCTATATCGCTCTCATTCGGTTGTTTAGAGCGATTGTTGAGCTTTCGTTTGGTGTGATGGTCAACAGGGGTGATATTAAAAGATTTTCAGGAAAAAAAAACGGTTTTCTTTTTCTTTTTTAAATTAATCTCTGCACCAAAGGGTTGAAGGGAAGGTACACTATTGGTAATTATTGTCAAAGAACAGTGTTCTAACTTGGTGTATCTCAACATATGCATAAAAGAACAAACCTGTGAAAGTTTGAGCTCAATTGGTCATCAGAGTTGGGAGAAAATGATGAAAGAAAAAACACTCTTGTTGTACGAATTTGTGTGCTTTCAGATGAGATTATTATTTTAGTGAGAAATTATCTCTATTTCAAAATCTATGCTACTTCAGAGGGAGCCGTTTCTCACAATGTTTTATACGATCAACAGCTCTCCAATGCTTGTTACCAAGTCAGTTTTTAAGTTAATATTTGTTTTAAGTAATTACCAATAGTGTACTTTCCCTTTAATAATAATATATTCTGACCTTTACTCTTACCTCACACTTGGAATGCCAATCAACTGTGCCACAGTGCCCCTTCTTGATCCAGGAATGGTGTAAGAGATTGTCCATTCTTATTCTTTTCTTTGGGTTTACCTGGAGACAAATAGCATCAATCAAATCAGTAACTTACACACTAAGAAAGTCTTCTAGATCCCGAGCAAAATGAACCAAGTTTAAAAACAGCTCATTGTTAGCAGTCATGAAAGTTTGATTACAAGTTTTAGCTAGGTCATGGGTGAGTGAAATCTTAAGACAGGATGCTAAATGTATTACTCATTGTAAAATTCCAGTTATGATACTTGGTCCTTGGGGAAAAAGTAGGAATATTTTATTGAGTAGAACGGCTGACATACAATGTACAAAAGGGATAGGTGTTTTGGGTCTTTTTTTTTCTGGGGGGGGGGGGGGATTAAAAAAAAAAGGTTTTCCGATTTAAAACAGAGAAATCACATCCCTGAATTGCCCACCTGTAACATATGCTTGAGAAGATCACAGCTGCTATCCGACAGCCATCTTGGTTCCTCGTACTCCCCCTTTAAGATTTTCTTGTACAGTGTAGCAACATGATCATCATCAAAGGGAAGAAAGCCACAGAGGAGGGCATACAGGAGAACCCCCATGCTCCATATATCCGCCTGAAAATGAGGAGGGGAAAAATCTAGTATACTATCAAAATGAAGGTCAACAACCATCACTTTTAAAACCATGTGTCATTACAATTTAACCAATTTCAATTGGTTAAATTGTAGCCCTCAGTTTGAAGTGGAAAGTGAGGGCTACACTTGACTAGTTTGGGCTGTCTACCCAAATCAACTGCCACTAGGGGCACTTTGCCACACATACTCAGTCAGTTTGAGTTTACTCAACCTGATGTCAACAAACAATTTGAATTCATCATTTTTGTTTTTGACAGGTTTACATTTTAATTAAAAATCAATTGAAAACAAAACTTGTTGACTGAATCAGGGATAGCTTTATGAAAAAGAAAAAAAATGCATCTCTCTTAAAAACAGAATGAAATCCAAACTTTCTAACTGCCATTTTCTACCTCCAAGATATGTCACATCCATTTAAGCATGGAGGTAGAAACCTCCATGATTTAAGTAATTACCAAACGTGTACAGCGCCTTTAACTGCACATTGGTATTTTCTTCCCGTCCTGAATGTATGCACAGAATGGCATCCGCACAGCGGCGGCGTGTTCACGACAGTGTTCAACCAAGGTGTCTCCACTGTAACCAAACACCTAGCGCCAGCAGCCACGACTGATCGATTTTGTGAAGTGAAGCGTGATCAGGCATAAAATGACATACATTGTACATGTATATGTACACCTGACATACATCATGTACATGTACCCTGAGTGTCCTCTGCCATCCCCCAGTACACAACTAACACTGTGTGAGAAGGCCTAAAAAAAAACCTGTTTAGCATTCCCGCTTGGTTCGTTTTTAGAGGCTGCTTTTTTTTTTCTTAAAAAAAAAAATTAAATAAAATATCCTCCTTTTTTTCATAAAAAGGGTACATTTTAATGATCTTAGTAGCCCCAAAAAATTTGTTTTGAGAAAAAAAAAAAAAAAAAAAAGCCGGTCATCTTTGAAAATGTGTCGGGTGGCCATTTAGGAAAAACAAATTTTTGGCCAAATAACAATTCCTTACATGCGAAGGGACTGACAAAACAAGTGTGAAAACAACGTGAGCTGCTTCTGAGAGCAGATTCGATCAAAATGTCTTATAAAAGACATTAAGCAGGGAATAAAATTCTTATAAAAATTGTTGCACAAATTGGCAGGGTCCATTATAAGCAATGTTGAGATATGGCCCAATTTCTTAGAACTGCTTCAGCTCAAAAACTTGCTGGAACAATTTCTGCTGAGCAACAATAAGGATGCAAGTCACAGATTGCTTTGTAAAATGGTATTGTCGCTGGTAACATTTTTTCTGGTAAGCATAATTGTGTTGTGCTTAGCCATTGTTTGTAATAGGTTTAGGGAAACTTGTCTGTATACACCCAAACCAAGCAGTGTACTCTTATAGTGAACGCCATTTCTCAATAAGGATAATTTCAGGCACTACATAGAAGCAAGCTTAACAATAAATAATAATAATAATAAGATTTGTAATGCGCACATATCCACCCTGCTGGGTGTTCAAAGCTTGAACAGGATAACAAATTCATTGATGTGGAAAACTGGTAAATCAGACACCAGTTCACATCTTCAAGAAAGTGTTATATTAATTTGCTTATTTTTTTTTCCATGGAGGAACTCCTGAAATCAGGAAATATCTTTTCACAACATTACTAGCTGGTTTCTGAGGTTCAAACTTCATTTTACTCACCTCGGGTCCTAAGTATTGTTTCCCTGAAACAAGCTCCGGAGCTGCATAGGCTGGACTACCACAGCATGTCTCAAGTTGTTGGTCCAATCCTCCCTGGAAAATATCAAGAAAATTACACATTTAATTTTAAATTATTAAGGTAACCATTTGTAAAAAAAACAAAAAAAAAACAAGATAATCACCCGCTCAGTTCAATAATAACGTCCTAACAAACCAAAAAATGATATTTGCAAAAACTACCTTAATTAACTCTGAACCCAAGAAATAACGTTTTATTTTTGAAAGTAATCAACGATCTTTCAATACCTGTGATACAAGGATATGAATTGGATTTATGTTAGTATTTGGTTACTACTTTCTTTTTTAATGAAATGATAAAAAATGCCTATTGATAATAATTATAATAATATAACAAAAACATTTTAACCATTCTAAGAGTTTGTCACAGCACTGAATCTTTAATGTAGGCTCCATTACCGCCCGCGCATAACGACCAAGTGCTATAATAATTAAAAGATTCATCCCCAGCCACACGCAGTCTTTCATCAAATAAAAAACAAACTACTCTCCTCGCCCCACAGAACCTCCTAGACTCTAAAACAGCTTTTATTTATTTGATCTTATTTTTTTTCTTGGGGGTCGAGCTTAGCTAGGAGATTACAGTACAAATATTAGTAGATTCATCAATCCTTAATTGATGAAATAAAGATAAGGAGATTGGCCAGGGGGAATACAGTACTTCATTAGGGAGGCCTTCAGAGCCTTTGAAGTCAATTATTTAGATGAGTTATTGGGTCTAGGGATGAGCCAAGCTACGTGAGCTGCATTGTTTTGGAATTTAACCTGTTAACCTGTCATTTCGGCTGTCCTAACACTATACTACAACATGGTCAAGAGACTCTGTTAAAGACAGTGGACACTATTGGTAATTGTCAAAGACTAGTCTTCACAGTTGGTGTATCTCAACATATGCATTAAATAACAAACCTGTAAAAATTTGAGCTCAATGTTAAAGGCAGTGCGCAGTGGACACCATTGGTAATTACCCAAAATAATGATAAGCATAAAACCTTACTTGGTGACGAGTAATGGGGAGAGGTTGATGGTATAAAACATTGTGAGAAACAGCTCCCTCTGAAGTAGAATAGAGTTTGAGAAAGAGGTAATTTCTTCATAAAATAATAAAAGACTTCTAGCCAAGACTTAGAAGTCTTTTACTCCTATCTGAAATCACACAAATTCATCCAACAAGGGTGTTTTTTCTCTGTTTTTCATTATTTTCTCGCAACTTCGATGACCAATTTAGCTCAAATTTTCACAATCACCAAACATGTACTTTCCCTTTAATTAAAGTAATATGGATAATTGTTAAAGACTGCACTTCATATGACCCAACATGTGAAAGAAAATAAACCTATGAAAGTTAAAAGCTCATATAATACCCTTACCGTTTTCAAACGTTGGGTTTTGGTCTAACCAGATAAAAACTAGTTTCTCAAAAACTTTAGCAGCAAGTCAGGCAAAAATATTTCAAAATTCCACAATGATATAAAAATACTACGTGAAAGTCTGTGACCCCTTATTTGTTCAATGCTAACAAATGTTGTGCACACCCTTTAACAATTTTTTGTAAAGTCCAAATCGACCCTGGGATTCTTAGCCCTCTCCAAATACTCCATCCCAACTCTTCAAACATTATGAATGCATTAACTGCATGTTATGACAAACCTCAAGGACTAAACTTTAAGCTGATTAAAATGTAGAAGACCAATTGGTCGAGACGCATCCAATTAACTAAAAATCTCTTTACAGCAGCAAAGAGAAAAGGATTACCCAAACGGCCATTACAAACAGAAACCAATAACAAGAATTTCAATGCATAAAATGGTAATGATACTGCGTTAATGGTAATGGCTCGTACACTTAAGTAACAAGCTTAACATGAATTGTTGTTTCCCCTGACAAAACTTCTCCATAGAATAGCTTTTGCGGATGAGGCGCGCCAACCACAAAGCACCGATGAATGCAGCAATTATTATCTGCAAGGAGCCCCCTGGAGACTACGCTTCAACCAACAAAATTAACATTGTAAATGTATTGTAAACATTTGCACATTTCCAATTAAACATGAATGTCAGAAGCGCTTTACGGATTGTGCTATAAATCCTTGAGTAGTTAACGATAAACCGTTTCAGTAAATTAGTAATTACAGTTTCTTTTAAATCATCTCTCAAGACACATTTTGAACTTTAACGCATCTCGAGATGCTGCATAAAACTTTAAAGAATGAATCTAAAGGAAAAAAATTAGAAAAAATTCACATTATGTACTACATGGGTCCAACTCTCAAAATACCCATTTATCAACAGACAAATTGGCCACTTGCCAGTAGTAACTAAAGCATTTTCCCTTACCTCACACCAAAAAAGTCCTGTAGTGTTTTTCCCAAACTATATATCCTTGTTATGATTTACTCAAATATACTTGAGCTTTTCTTCAAGTCCAAACCTCAACATAAACATTCAGCAAATATTAGAAGAGCAGAAACAACGTCCTTGAAAAATCATTTATGGATTTAGAGGAGACAGTCTTGAAATACGAGACCGTAGACCTCAGACGTAGCCACAAACAATTACGGATAGTTACGTCAACTGACAAACCCTTTACAAGGACCATAGTTTAGAACTTCATGTATAAATACACAACTAGACTGATGCCTGTCATTCTTTCTCCCAGGAATCGCTTCTGACGTATAAACATTCAACACTGAACAGAATTCCTGTTTGCTTCAACACACACTTGCATTAAGTCCAAGGATACTGGCTTGCAATTTTAGCCGAGCGCTACTTATGGAAGAGTCCGCCAGCATGACGTTTATAAGCAGTACAAATTACACATGTCTGTAGTGTTTATTTTAATTGCGATAACTACAGCCCATGTATCAACCCACTTGGTCAGGGCTTGACAATAAATTACTCTCCTCACACCTTGCGAGGATGACACTCATAAATAAGAACTTGAGACGATGATTGGAGATCGAGACTCGAGTGTCTATCAAACTGACTCTTCGAGAAATAAATCAACTTTATGGAATCAAGAATGTAACCACAAAACTATATCACCAGGCCTAAAATTTTGTTCTTGAAAGGGCACAACCATTTCTCTCTGGATGAGGGGCCACGTTAATTTGTATTGGAACTTTGCAAAGGGCACTACAGCAAAACGTTCACAGGGCACCACGGCAATGTCATGGCCGAGCGGTTAAGAGCACCGGATTCAAGCACTGGTGTTTGATCAGCAGGGTGTGGGTTCGGATGCCGGTCGTGACACTTGCTACATAAAAATTGGGGAGGTAGTGCTTTCTGCTCTACCGGCCAGGCTTCGAATTGATGATACCCAAGCCTACATTCGTATGGACTGTGAAAGGGGTAACCCTGTTTCACCCCTAGGAGTAGGTGGCAACGGCCTCTGGAAAAAATAATTGTAGCCCACACCTTGAAGTGGTGGCCTTCAGGGCTTGTGTGTCAGGCGACTTGCATAAAAAAATAATAAAAAAATAAATTAAAAAAAATCGCTTTAGGTGCTATGGGTTGTTTTGATTCTCGTCCTGTAAAAACATTTGTGGTCCGGTAATAATTTTGAGCTACCAGCCCTATGGTCTTGTGGATCCCCTAAAAAAAATATGATAAATACAAAAGTTGAGCACTAAAATGAAATGTAAATACAATGTAACTCTTCTGTCTAAAATAAAAGCACAGCATGCATCTTTCTATCATCATTAAATTCAAAACAATTGTTTCAAATGACTGTCAAGAAAACAAATAAGTAGTGATCTACTAGTTTAAAAATAAATCGAGCAGGAAAATACATGACACTCAAGCTGAAACATCGGAACAGGTTTAACCAACTACTTCAAATGTTTACAAATTAATTCTCGGTAGTCTAGTTGGTAAGACACTGCTCTAGAATTGCAAGGGTCGTGGGTTCGAATCCCACCCGAGTAACATGCCTGTGATATTTTTTCACAGGACTCGGGAAAGTACCGAGTATACAGTGCTAACACACATCGGTGTATGGGTAAAAAACCAAAATTAATACAAATTAATTCCCTTGACATTTTTCGAAGCAGGGCAAATTAATACTTAAAGAAAACCCTTTAAGGGAAAGGCGGACGAATTTCAAACGCATCTGTTGGAGATAATTGTGCCTGTCTGGCATGGGGAATGTTCCCCCCAATAAATTTATTAAGCGTAAACTTTATCTCTGGCTCACTGGGTTTTTCTCTCCCCAGGAGGAAATAAACGGGTGCGGGCGGGAGGATCTTAAGCAATAAATCAAGACACTGTTTATCCTTTGGAGGATAAAAATCAAGATTGATACGAATGTCTTGAGGATGATGCAAAAACCGCATCCCTCAAGATGATGAGACTGAAGATCCTTAGGAGTTTTCTTGTCATTTTAGTACGGCAATAAACGTCAATTGATGTAGAGTGATGTTGCCGCCCAACCATGTAAAAATTGACAGCATGGATAGTAGGGGCCTTGGGTGTTTGTTTGCAAGATATGAGGGAGAACCAATGTACTTGAACATCTTCAATGGTGTTAAGTAAACTGTTGAGACTAACGCACAGTGACTGAAATAGTGCGTTTTCTCATGTGGATCTTGTCTTGCAAAAAAAAAAATCTGGTCCATTAAAAATGTTCCACTAGAAATGTTGAGTTACAAACATGACAAGCCCTGCCGTCCATTTCACCAAACTCTTCCTAACTTAGTATTAATCGTAGGACTTAGGATGAGTCCCAAACCTGCACTGTAGCATGCAGACCTTAAGATTGATCCTAAGTTAGGACGAGTTACTTGTCCTAACTCGAGATAGGATTAATCCTAGCGTTTCGTGAAATCGGCTGCTTTTCCAATCCCAACTCAAACAGTCATGAACAACAAGTACAGCATGTGCATGTACAAGTATTGTACATTATACATGGTGTACGTGACAATACATTCCATACCACACAACATTCTAGACACGAACATGTCAACGGTGGAGTTATAAATAGCGAGACTTCACAACATCAACAGAAGTTATCAAATAATAATGGCTGAAAGTCTAGAGACATAAATATACGCCCTTCATGCTTAGATGAGCATGATGATACCCATTGCGCATACAAATATAGCTAGCTAATATGTTTAATATTGGGTAATATTAGCAAATCAAGGTTAACATTTCGACAACAATTTCTTTGAAAATTTAGGTTCAATCGGTCATCGGAGTCGGGAGAAAATAAGGGGAAAACCAACCCTTGTTTCCGTACGTTTCGTTGTGTCATGACGTGTGTTTAAAATAAATTTGTTGTTCTGGATATCAAGAACTGATAATTGTTTTAATGTTTTCTCAAAAAGTACAGCATTTCATGCAATAATATTTCAAGGAAAGTCTTTAACCATTATCTTCTGTAAAGTTATTTGTAAATCTGTGAACTTTTAATTTTTGTTCTGTTCAGAAGATGTCGAATGGCTTTAAATACATGTAACATGATTTATCAAATACACAACCCTGATCCTCATTTTAAACTTTCCCCCTTGGCTAACCCCAACCTCTACATCACACCATACCTTAGGTCTGGCAGCGAGTCCAAAGTCTATCAATTTTAGATTCTGCTCATCGTCGAGAAGAAGATTTTCCTGGAGAGAGAGTGAGAGAAAGAGGGAAGAAAAAAACGACAAATAAATATTTGGCGGGAAAAAAGGCAGTTGGGTAGCAACCAAGTTATTTTTCTCAAAAAAACATTGTAATAATGGAGAAAAGGCAGAAAGAAGGAAAGGAGAGCTTGAAATCGTTTGGAATTTGTCAATTCCTGAGCTAAAATTTTGGTCAAAATCAAACTGACCCTCTGTATGATTTCTGCTCTCCATTTAAATGTAAAATTTAAGAGTTGAAGGGACAATGGAGCGAGATCCTTCGCCAACTAATAATTCTGGCGTTACATTTCTCCAGTGTTTTTTATTGAAGTTAGTACTCAGCCCTGCTTATTTTTTACTTAGTAAGAAATCGTTAAGAAACAGTATTTGCCGCTTAAGCAGCTTTATTGGCCCAATTTCATGGAGATGCTGAAGCAGAAAAAAAAAAATTCTGTTTAGCTGAATTAAGCAGGATACCAATTAACACTTGAACACATAACATAGTAGGTTGGCTGGTAATCTTATTCTGGTAAGCATAATTTTGTTTTGCTTAACTACTTTTTTGTGCTGAAGCCCTCCCTGAAATCAGGCCAAGGTATTTGACCATGAGCAATTATGATTTGATCGCGCCCGGCTTTTGCAACCTCCAACAGAGGGACTCCTAAACAAACAATTCCATGCTCATTAAGTTGCACCTGTGAATATTTTGGGTTGCCCAAGGCAACTAAAAACTACTTAATTTAGTACCCACCCGCAAGGTGGTATGGATCATTTGACAGTAAACAACAGTTCACTTTGAACTTTCAACACAAGATAGAAGTTGAATGTCAGTGGGTCAAGTCAACAATAACAGTCTTCCATTGAAATGGCGCAATCAATTCTAATTTCATAAACCTTTCTATACCATGGCTCACTTCGATCGGAAGCAATTTGAAAAAGACAACAAAATCAAGGCAATTCAAGCTCAGTTCACATAAGACGTTTATTAATGCAGGCGCTCACACAGCATGTGGAAAACATTCAATAGTTTATTAAAAAGCGGTATACAGCTGAATTCTTGAGCGTAATGAATGAAAGTTTCAAAATTTATTCAAGGAATATAAGGATGAAAGATTTCCCTTTAATAGTGAAAGGGTTTTAATTTGTTGTGTGTGTACATTATAAGAACTAGAGGGCACACTGGTGATGCTGCTTCTTGCACAAATGCAACGAGACCGCAAGGAGACATGCGCGCCATTCTGTACGCGCATTGAATATGAAGTACACATTGGAGTTTGTGTTTATTGAACGCTATACGCGATGCTGTTGTGTCAACTTACAAAATGGCCGCACAAACACACGCTGTGCGATGCCTGTTTTGTCAATTTAGAAAATGGCCGCCTGCGCGCATGCCGGGTCGCGTATGTAGGCCAGTGCGCCCTCTCGTTCTTATATATAACTCTTATGTAAGTTGAAAGCCATTCCAAATTCAAATTCAGTAATCAGCCAATTTATAGGGCTCGAATTTGACACTGCATCACAGGGGTTGTGTTAATTAATTGAATATTTATCAAGAATAATGCCTCACTGTAAATTACCGTGAACAAAACATGATATCATATAATGACTAGGAGCCCTACTGCTAGAGCAGAATGCACTACCCACCCAACTTTTTACGAAGCAACTATGGTTAAGTGCCTAGCTCATTTCTATTTTGAGCTCAGGTTTACTAAACAAAACATACAAGAAGTAAACTATACTGCTAAATTGTTTGTAACTTTTGTAACAGTAGGACTTGTTTATTCATTTTGTTCGTCTCGTTTTCGCTAGGGTAGCATGATCGGTTGACAAAGAACTATTCTCCCTGTACAATGCTGTACGCCTGAGAGTCCCAAAGGACTACAGTATGCGATAATATATTTTTTCAATTATCTTCAAGCACACTTGAATCTTTGATCCATAGCAATAAGAGGGTGATATTAACCTAGATGTCACGGCCCATATCACAACCTGTTCTAAACGTGCTGGTCTCTGCAGAGTATTGCGCTATTTTGAAAGGTCTGGGTAATTCTTACACAATGTCCACAGATTTACATTAAACTTAAACAGTTTGAAGATAATGATAGTAGAAAGCTTCCCTTACAATATTCGGTGCTGAGGTACTGTAGTTTTTAAGAAATGAGTAATACAATGTCACAAAAATTCTTTTAGTCTCAGTTTGAGCATTTAAAAAACGCATTAACCAGTAACGGTATTTTACCATAGCATACCATTTATAACACGTTTTTACATGAAAAATAATTGTTGTCTGACTGACAGACTGACATGACTGAGACAAAAATTATTTGCTTATTTTAGCTAAGCAAAAAATTTGGAAAGCATTATAATTTGCTTCAGTGACTGGCGGTCAAGACTTCAACTTGGATTAGTTACCAAGGTGTCAGTCAGTTTTTGAATTTTTGTTACATTTCAAAAAGTTCCACTTGATTATCCCACTGCAAATATCCTATCCTCATGCTATTATCACAAAGCAGATGGGGTTCCATTTGTTCCATCATTCAATATTGAGTCTTTCCATCCATAAGATTAAAAAAAAAGATGAGGTTATGTCACCTGAGAACATCTAAGGGGAATTGGAGTGTTAATGCAGACAGAGAAGATTCTGCGATAACGATCAGTGGATATTACGGACTTACTGGACTCTCTTTTCTAGGGACAGACTCAACGAGAGATTTCAGATAACACACAATTAAGCAATCTTGAATTGCCGTACGAAAAAAAAAAATTGTTTTTGTAATTGCAAAAAAATGAAGGCTGGTCAAGCACACAATACATTGTGCATGAAGTGTTTTTTTGATGTTTTGGTTTTGTTTTGGCGAGGTTTAGTTTTTAGCATATTTTGGATGTCGCAAACAATCTGGAGCGCTTATATTTACGCAGGAAGAATAATTCGAAATTGGAATACACAGTCTATGAAACGTTCCATGCAGAAACACGATTCTCAGATTTGAAATGTTATTGAACTCCTCTCTCTATAACCACATTGCTTTCAAGGGAATTGTTTCTCAAAATGCTTTGCATTATGAAAAGCTGCAGTGCTTCATATAACCAAGTCAGTTTTTAAAGTCATAATTTTTGGAGTAGTAACAGAGCCCTGACTGGCCTTCATGGCTCCAAGTAATTAATTCAAGGCCTGACGTATCAATAAAATTCCCCCTCCCCTCAACCCCTTGCCAGCCCACTCCTCCCTCCCCCCATGGCAGAACTCAACATAGCCCACTTTCATACTGCTTGACAAATTTCTTTGCTAAGCAAACATTGAGTGGGGCACCAGTCACAACAATGTAACCTTAATGTAATTTTGGTTGGTAATCTGTTTCTGTAAAGCAATACTTTTCTGTGCTTAGCAAATTTTCCCTGCGCTCCCTCCAATCCCTTCTAAACCTCCTGTAAGATCAGCTCCCTCCAATCCCTTCTAAACCTCCTATAAGATCAATGATCAGTCAAGATCCACAACAGCAGTCATTTTGAAGGATGACAAAATCTCACAAAGCCAGAAAGAGGACACCATAAGCTGCTAGTGCTACAAGAATGTATCTAACCATCGGCCACCTGCTGGGTCTTATGTCAAGCCTTGCGCTGCCTCCTTGCGCTGCTCCTAGACCGCGAGGCAGATTCTTCAAGCAAGAAATTCCACAACAGGAAAGTCTTATATAGAAGTATT
This sequence comes from Asterias rubens, assembly GCF_902459465.1. Lineage (NCBI taxonomy): Eukaryota > Metazoa > Echinodermata > Asteroidea > Forcipulatida > Asteriidae > Asterias > Asterias rubens. The sequence goes on along the minus strand of NC_047081.1, from coordinate 10,368,618 downwards.
TTAGACAAAAATAACGTGACACAAAAAGATGTGTATTTAACTTGTACACATGTTTTCAGGCATGATTTTTGTTCTTGGGGAAAAGTAGGAAAAACTTTTGAGTGCAAGGGCTGACCTGCATGTAGACATTTTAGCTACTTAATCACAATTACTCTGAAATCAGACTTTTGTAAGAAGAATGTCACGCCCGTCTTTTATGGCAAGAGTCAAAATTATGTTTAAAGTAAATGGTAATTGTTTCAAGATTGCACGTAACAAAACTTAAATAAATATTCCATTCTCGGCCTTTACATGTAATGCTCTGTGAGTTTGTATAAATCTTTCAACATGCTAATGTGCAAGCTTAGTTTATTAGCACAAGCTTGTTGTTGTTTCTTTTTTATGCTTTCTTTTCCTTTTCATTATTTTATTTGACGTATGATGTCTGTTTATATTTTGGCAGGTGGTTTTTATTGTATTTTTTTCATTTTGTTTATTACATTGCTTTGTACAAATTGTTTATTGATTGTTAGGAGGTTGATTTAAGTTGGGGGGGGGGGGTCATCATAACTTGTAAATCCAAGAGAGAATGTATCCTTCCTAAGTACACTACGGGTTGACCTAGAAAAACCTAGCACCCTCACCATCCCATAATGCACTGGTACTGCATTAGCGAAGAGACTATTATGTCGAGGCAACTGCTCCCCGACTAATTTGCCAAGTCTGGTCTATGTTTCAGCGGCCCCAATAATCAAGCCAGCACTGACTGACCTATGACATATGAAACGTGAACCAACCATGAGATGGTTTCTGATCTTGTGATTGCCGGTGTGTAGACACAAATCTCAACGCCGGGGATAAAAATTGGTATGCACGCAAAGTTTATTAGTCTAAAAGGGGGAGGAGCTTGTGAAAGGGGGGCATATGGGCTCTCTCGTTGCGAGTCACTGAGTGAACTTAGTGGAGGGGTGGCATGTGACGAAGGACGACGAGTAAAAACTCCAGCTCATTTCTTCATCTATTTATATCGGGGAACATGATATGATACGACGATCGTAAATTTATCCATTAATGGTATTGAAACCCATGTGAAACCTAACCTGTGACACTGAAAGGTTCCGTGGAGTAAGTTACGTACATGCAGCACTACCCGCTAAGAGATACAAAACAGATTGTTCCAAATAATCAATAGATGGAGTTACGGTTATAAAACGCCAAGACCGGTAACCTGACTCACGCACATTTAAGAGAGAAAAACCATCGGAGAAAGAAAGGGCACCGTGTCAAAAAAATGCAAATGGACAACTGCAAGAACAAGCCGTGGGTATTAATTAAGTTTGTGTGGGCAAGAAAGCCGAGGACTGACACTCTATTTGAACTTATTTGATGTGTATGCAGAAGAACTGCATATATATCGGCTACTCTACACCTCCATGTGTAAACCAGGGCATGGTTATCAGTCAAACAAGGCAAGGTATCAACCCTTTGGACACTTCACTTTGTCTTGAGAAACCTCAACTTGCAAGTACTTGTTCTCTCTGACAAAAGAGCGTCTTAAGTAAATTCCAGAAGGTGTATGTAGATAGATGTATTTCACAAAGTTTTATGTAATTTTGTTTTGTACTGGTACCTGCAACTATTGTACGTTTAGTTTGTTAATTGTTTGTTATTTTGCGACCTTTTGCATTATTCATAATCCATTGGTTAAGGACAAGGGCAACCGACCGTTAATGATTATGCTAAGCATATCAGCCATTTTTATAGGATTGGTTTCACTCTAACTAAAACTTTAAAGGCATTATACAGTATTGGTAGAGCTGACAAAATAATCACAGACAGGGTTCATGTTTTTGTGATCAATAAACATGTATAATGAAGAGAAAAAAACTTGAAAATTTGAGCTTTAAAAAAAAAAGCAGTTGTGTAACTCAGGCGAAAATAGTGAACAGTCAATTTTCAGCATGTTCTACATTGTGGTTAAATTACAAACAAAATCAAAATCGAGAAAGAAGATCACCCATATGTGCAGGTACACGTAGTACCCAAACTAAAACAAATACAAAACATAGGATTCAAATTGCCTCTAGCTACCGGGCAACCTCGGTAGTCTAGTTGGTAAGACACTGCTCTAGAATTGCAAGGGTCGTGGGTTCGAATCTCACCCGAGTAACATGCCTGTGATATTTTTTCTCAGGACTCGGGAAAGTACCGAGTATACAGTGTAAACACACATCGGTGTATGGGTAAAAACCAAAACTATCATTCTTTATCCCCGATGCAAATTTAACATCTTTTATAAAAAAATACATGCATCTCATATCTGTTTACACCCTGAAGCAAAAAAAAAAATGAAAATAATATAATAATACGATTTGCACGTGTGAGTTTGGTGGTTGCTTTCAATCGACACGACAGCGTAAAAACATAATAATAATGACAGTGTGTGAGATGTTATTATCATTCTAACGTAATGCCAACTAAAATTAAGACTGCAGGACGGAATATGGTTAAGTAATTACGCGATACATCTGCAAATTTAGTTGGGGATACAGCTCAGAGCATGCTGTGGGTGTAATACATCAACATCTCCCCGCTCCCCCCCAACGACATCTTCTGACGGCATGCCGTCGCGACGGAGCATGATGTTTTCTGTGAAGGATGTGGATTAGTTTCATCGGTCGCATTTTGACGAATTCAAACCGTGCAATACGTGACGGGTCTTTGCAGAACAGATCATTCACGATTTTGAATTCAGTATGAGAATGCGAATTTGAATGTAATTCAAACTCCAACCACTCGAGTAGTTTAACAGCTCCTGGGCATTTACTACCAGGGTTCTTGCCCTTTGCACAAGGTTGGGTATCGGACCGTTAAAACAGCGCAAATTTCGGCCAATGTTCAACAACAACATGTTGTTTTAAGGGTTTTTAAACCAAGATAAACCACCAAGTAGAAAACATTCCGAAGACGTTTCGGCCGAACCTAAAATAATGTTGGTCCACAGGTTTGAAAAAACCTTTGGAGAACCCTGACTGCTGTGGAAAAGAAACTACATAGTCCCACATAACTTGCAGGAAAATACTGTACGTTAAAGAGCCTTGAGCGTCACTGAGTGGTGGATTTGCGCACTATATAAGAAGCAACAATCACTACTACATACACCTCGCTTTTGACTACATGTATTTCAACACAGCAGTAATTTCAAAACAATCTTCTTACCGGTTTCAAGTCTCTGTGGGCGTAGCCCTTGTCGTGTATGTAAGCGACAGCTGATAAAATCTGTCGGAAGAATTTTCTCGCCTCGGATTCTTTGAGTCTGTCTTTGGCGACGATGTAATCAAACAGCTCCCCACCTGGACAATACTGAAAAGTAGGATCAGAGGGTGAGAATTACAAAAGGTTAAGAAAAGCTCAAATGGTTTGGACGTGATGACGGAATGTCGTGACAACTGCTAAAACATGTTCATGTGGGCGTACATGTACACGTACTTACATAAATGGGCATTATTTATGAATCTATCAATGGTGAACTAAGTTTTTGTTTTGAATAAGGTGGGAATACATTCAGCATTGTCAGCAGCCCACTCAGTAAAAATCAGAAAGAGTGACTACATGTAAAAGTCATCAGGCCTGTATGCTTTGTTTTTTTGAAAGGGCAAGGGCATCAAGGCATACATTTCCTCTATGGTAAAGAGCACCCCATGAGGAAATTCTGAATTTCTACTGGATCATTTCAAGGGCACCAAGGCAATGACCAGGAGGCATGGAGGCAATCGCCTCTGTGGCCTCCATGAAGTATCAGGCCCGAGTCATAATCTGCAACCTGAAAAACATGGTGTAATAAAACCACTGCAATGCTATGTAGAACATATTTCAACGGCCATAAACAAATAATTTAATAATAAAATAAAAAAAGATGTGCGTGGAATGACGTAATCATCTTTTGTCCATATTGCAAAATGACTGTTCTCATCTACTTGCACGGAAATAATCATCCTTAGGTAATGCGTCATGCACGAGCGCACAACCAAGCAGTGATTATGACATCACGATGGTGGTACTGATGTCATAGGTTTGAATGACATCATAGGTTTATATCTCAGCGTCATAATTATCACTCAATCGAAGTGGCTATTTTTATCTTAGATAAATTTTTGTTCTTGGGTCTTTTGTGTTGTTAAACATGTGTGTACAAATTCTATGTTTGTGTGTATGACATGCATGTGTTATGTTTATACATGTTTTGTTCTTACAAAGAGATGAACAAACATATGTGATTTCATTTGGTATTTTGCTTTTCAATTAAATACTGGTAAACAACAAACACATTTTCTAATAAAATTAGAAATTCAGACTGGTTGCAAACACATCACTTAAAAGACACTGGACACTTGGTGTATCTCAGTATAAGCATATAAAATAACAAACCTATGAAAATTTGACCTCAATCGGTCTTCGAAGTTGCGAGATATTAATGAAAGAAAAAACACCCTTGTCGCACCATGATCACACGAAGTTGTGTGCTTTCAGATGCTTGATTTTGAGACCTCAAATTCTAAATCTGAAAAAATTACTTCTTTCTCGAAAACTACTCCACTTCAGAGGATGTTTTATACTACCAACCTCTCCCCATTACTCGTTACCAAGTAAGTTTTTATGCTAATAATTATTTTGAGTAATTACCAATAGTGTCCACTGCCTTTAACCAAATTAAATGATAACAAGTAAATACATAAAATAAAGTATAAGAAATACAAAGTTAACTGAATAATCTTCATTAAAAAAAAATTTCATATTTCCGAAGCCAAGACCCCCCAGCTCTTTTCTATTTATTTATCGGACTTAACCATTCATGCTTTTGTTCTGTAAGCCAACATATTGCTTTTATATTTTACAGTGACCATTATTATAATGGTAACTTTCTTTTAGCTTTGTAATCACTATGATTGTTTTGTGGGGCGCTATAAAATGCCTGCACAGCAATTATTCATAAAGGACATTCTACAATTAAAGATGGAGCAATGAAATATTTAGAATGATGACTGAAGCTTTGCATCATGTGAACAATAAGAATTAACTATAAATAAATAGTAAACTTGCAGGTATAACCATGTAAGAAATATCTTTTGTGTAAGTGTTAACTCTGAAAAGAGCCAGTATGGTCTCGGCGTTTCGAACAGTATACTCTGCTCGTCTTCAGGAGACAATTTGTAGTTACATGTAACTCTTGAAAAAAATTTAAAGACAGTGGACACTATTGGTAATTGTCAAAGACCAGTCTTCTCACTTGGTGTATCTCAACATATGCATGAAATAACAAACCTGTGAAAATTTGAGCTCAATTGGTCGTCGAAGTTGCGAGATAATAATGAAAGAAAAAACACCCTTGTCACACGAAGTTGTGTGCGTTTAGATGGTTGATTTCGAGACCTCAAGTTCTAAACTTGAGGTCTCAAAATCAAATTTGTGGAAAATTACTTCTTTCTCGAAAACTACTCCACTTCAGAGGGAGCCGCTTCTCACAATGTTTTATACTACCATTCTCTCCCCATTACTCGTTACCATATAAGGTTTCGTGCTAATAATTATTTTGAGTAATTACCAATAGTGTCCACTGCCTTTAAGTTGCACACTGATTTACAGAGAGGTTCTCTTGAAGGTTGCTTAGTTCTAAAAATATAATGTCTGTTTGGTATTAGACGAACATCCCGAGTGGCTCTGATAACATCAGCCTAAGGTGTATACTGTAATTGGTCTAAGTCTAGGAATGTCCTAATCGGTTTCCCATACAGTGAACTTCAGTGGAAAACTAATTCATAATTTTTGAATTGAAGTGTAGTGACCAAAAAAACAGCAGACCCAATGACCTTTATGACCCCACACAGGCACCACGCTAGTTTCTCCAAGAGGACTACGATGTAAACACAAATCAAATCTACATGTACATGTAGCTTGTTTACCCAAGATTGTCAAAGTAACTGAACTTAAAAACAAAACTCATAAATATGTAAGACAGTTTAAGCTCAATTTCTTAAAGCTGTTTAGCAGACAATACTGCTTGACAAATTTCTCTGCCAAGCACAAAATGAGTGGGGAACCATTCGCAACAGTGTAAACTTACCAGCCAATGCTGGTAACCTGCTTTTGCTAAGCAAGATTTTCCTGTGCTTAGCATCATGTTTTTGTGCAGCTTACATGCTTTATGAAATTGGGCCCAGCTCAGTTGTGTTATTGTACATTACATCACGAACTCCTGGCATCTAGCCAGAGAGGATCACATTCTTCAGTGATGAAAACATGTTGACTGCGTAATCGCATTGTAAATATAACCACAGCTGTGTACTTCGCATGTAACCCCTCATTTTTTAAATCACATCGGCATTTCGGGCAGTACGAGAGCACGTGCACGTACGTAGACCCATATTTCAAATCACTCTCCATTGCGTAGGAAGTTGTCATAGACACAACATGAGCCGACTTTATGAATATTTTAAGGTCGATGACTTTCCATTTCAAAAAGATGAAAATCTTAATGCTCGCCACAATCAGACAATCTAAAAATCTATAAACAGAACATTTTCAGTCCAAAATTAAATCCATGATTTGTTGAAACAACACCTGCAACCCTCAAAAATAAAATAAAACCATAGGCAGAAAATAGTAATAAATAAAAATAAATCAATCAATCAAATCAATTTAAGCTTACAGGTCATAGTTTTTGTCATCGCAATGCTGATTTAAAGTCAAAACTATAAAGAAAGATAGAATAAAATATTAATAACATGAAGTATTACATAAGATGTGAAACGAAACCGGGGCTTAAATTCCCCTGGAATCACCAGGGGTGTAACTACCTTGGAAGTGGATCTGTAGTGTGAAAAGGTTCATTAGGTGTTTTAAAGACACAAACTGCCTTACCCTACATAATAATAATAAAACATCATTTATACTGTGCATTGTGGATCGCAGATCCCTCGATGAACTGTACAATTTAGAAAGGCTATAGTTATTTACAAAGATTAAAAATGTTAAACACTAAAACTTAGTTAAACAAAAATGGCTCCAAGAGTAAAAACCACATTACTTGAGATTGTCAACTCACCTCAATGACCATGAAGATCTTGTGTTTTGTTTCTACCACTTCATACAGGGTGCAGATGTGCTGATGGACCAGTTCCTTCATAGCCATTATCTCTGTCTTGACTCTTGGTAAATCGGCCTGAAAACACCCAAGGTAAGAGAATATCTTAACTTGATTTCATCTTTCTCATTGTCTCTTGTCTTTGAGAGGGCAAGGCCATTGCCATTTTGCTTAGAGGAGTTTTATTATTGGAAAATCTTAAGGTCTATGGGAAACTTTTGAATGGGCACCAAGGCAAAGACTAGGGGCAACTTCATGTAGTCTCTGATTGTTCACACCGTGCTTAAATTCTGACTGGTTTTTGCTTCTCTCATTTTATTTGTTTCTAGTGTCTTAGGTGTGTTTTTTTTTTCACAAGTCATCCTGACGATGACTAGAGCAAGCTAGTCGAAACAATGAGACCAATTTCAGAACTGACTCCGCGGCAGTACAGTTAATTACGATCCTATAAGCTTAAGTAGTAGTCCAGTCTAATTTCTATACCATCCGCCCTGGTAATAGTTAATAAACAGGACAGTTCTTTTCAGAACTGAGAAGTCTCCCGACCCTCCGATTATCTACTCCACGGCAGTAGAATAAAGCAAGACAGTTCCCTAAGAACAACTCTACCTGGCAAGTAGATACACACATGGTGTTACCGCAAACCAAATATATATTGATACCTCACCATGCAATGCCTCAAATCCTATATAAGTATAATGTACTTATAATGAGGTGAGTGTTGTGGAATTTTGGTGTCATTGATTAGCCTTTGAGAAAGACTCTGGTTGGGTCAAAAACAAAGGGGCTCACTATTTTTTTAACACCTTGATTTTTCCGAACATGCAGAGACAATTCTCATATTCAGCTTTCAGAAGATTTTTTAAAACATTTATTTCAACTCTTTAGTTTGCGCAATTGTTTTCCTGTTGTGGTTCAAATAAAAGTACACTGTGTACAGAATTTTAAGGTTCAATTAAACTTTAATTCAGTATTATTTGTTGGCGAAGAGTTGGAGAGGAAAAAAAGAAAAAAAAGAGGATCGAGACAGTAATTTGAAATTTTAGATCAGGTATTAGTATCATTGTACAAGTCATTACACGACATCAGTCTCTCACAACAGAGTCGCATCTGTTCTCCTACAAAAAGAATAAAGAAACCCGAGTATCTATGAGAAGGCTCCAAGAATATCCATTTTGTTAAAGAAAATACACACATTGCGTCTTACATTACAGTCCAAATGTACGGCGTATTTTTGCCTTCTATGTTGATTTATTTATTTTTTTTTTTTTTCCAATATATGTGAAAATAGGTTAATGTGGGACCCAATCTTTATAAAGACAAAATGGGAATTTGATAACGTTTTCTAGGTCACAGTGGGGAAGATTGCTTTCAACGAAGCGTTGCGTGGCCGAAACCTAGTTCTTTTTGTCTGAATGTGTAGCGAGTATCGAGGTCTTCATTTAATTACTTTTCTCAGATTGTTACTGTACAAACCCAGCCCTGACGACAACACAAAATTATAGCCAAGTCACAGTGTTTGGTCTGCAATACTCACTGGAGTATACACAAAAAACTAAATGTACGAAAATCTGCAGAATGCTCTTATTCCTCTCCTTCAGTAAGCCAAACAAAATGTGTTTACCTGTGCCAAATTTCATAGAGCTATTTAAAGCAGCAAATATTGCTAAATAATTTTCTGCTAAGCAGAAATAAGCAGGATACCAGTCACAAATTGAACATGTGACATGGTAGTTTGGCTGGTAAACTTATTCTGGTTAGCAAAATTGTATTGTGCTACTTTTTGTGCTTTTATAAAATTGAGCCCTGGTGAACTTACCCCTAATGCTCGCTTGTCCATAATCTTCACGGCTACTTTCTCTCCAGTAACAATGTGAGTTGCTAACTTCACTTTGGCAAAACCACCTTAGTGAGAAGAGGGAAATTAAGATCAAAGAATGAAGATACAGACATGAAACTTAAGGAAGGCAATGAAGACAGATGCCTCCATGCCCCTGCCTTTGTGTCCTTAAAAATGTTCAAGTGAAAATTTGTTCTTCCCACAGAAAGGTATGTATGCCTAATCTGAGCGCTGAGAAACTCATAAAATTATGTTCAAGTGAAAATTTATATTTCCCACATGAGGTACTGACCTCTGAGAAACTCTTCTTCTTTTTCGCAAAAACTTAAAAGGCAGTTTCAAAGTAAAAAAAAATTAAAATATTGTTACCTGAACCAACGGTTTCTTTGAGGTGGTAACGAGACCTGATCTCGTCATACTCTGAAGCAGCCATGTTCTGTTTCAGGCCGTTGATGGCAATCTCAGGGGCCTTCAACCTGAGGAAAGTTTTTTAAAAAATTTTTTTAAAAAACATCAAAATGAGCGACAAATCTACTACATGTAAGTACTCAAAATGCGGACAGGTCTAGCTTGAGAGAAAGTCCCAACACTGACAAATTCTGTAAATTGTTCATCGACATCGTTGCACAAACACTTTATGTGCATCATGTCGTTGAGGATGTGTTGAATTTTCAAATCTCGCTCGATTGAATTTGAAGCCTTTTGTCTGGTTAGAATAATCACTCAAAGAATCTGATGTGACTTGCGCCGTGAAAGAATCTCAGATTCGGTTTACTACGTTTGGGGTTCTGACAATGCAGATGCCTAACAATTCAACGATGTAATTCAGCATATTCGGCTGAGTAAATGAAGCAAATCAAAATATTGAGATGCAAGATCCTTGAATCGCGGGCATGATAGTAACTCTCGGATCTGACAAAACGAAATCCACAATGTAGGAGATATCTTCATCACACCAGGGAACTTCCACCAGTTTTTAATTTCCGATAAAGCGTTTCATCTTACGAAAGTCAGCTCGAGACGTTGACCGAATCCTCCGCAACCTCACAAGACAGAGCGGTTTGAGATGGTTCTTGGCACACAGTATCATGGACCAAGGCCGCTTATTATGCCAGTGTATTTCTCATGTGGTGTATGATTTAGCATCAAGACCAGCCAACCATAGCCCACAGCGTTTGAACACACTTTTTCTCTTCTTGTCATCTAGTCATACGCAGTACATCAAATGCTGATTGTATTCCATATAACACATAATGCAATGTAATCAGTAGAAATGTGTCTGCACATGCGCTAGTGCTCAATTATCCAAAGCAGAACAACATAGTTTTTTTTTTAAAGCTTTACAGAGATACCAGCACAACAAATGCCGCGACCTGACTGTATACAGAGGCCACCGAGAAATTGAATGTGAAAATCTAATTATGCAAATTAAAATTGATTTGCGGCTTTTGACAAACGAGTAGTGTGTAAATTGTGGACGTTAAGTGCTTCGGGCAAATTGGAAGGTTCTGGTATTGCTATGATGCATTAGGGCTATCGCGCATCAATACAAGTGGCCGAAGTACATGAACACAGCTTTCATCTTCGAACAGGACACAAGGTTTTTGTTTCACTTAAAAAAGAATGATTCGCTACCTTTTGGAGCCAAGGACAGAGGAACCCTAGCACATTTACTTCATCACATGACCATCTTAAGACATAAATTGATGACCAAACAAGGGAAATCGCACACTTACATGTATGGGCTTGCGGCACATAGGATAAGCCAATAAGCAACCTTCTTTTGACCTCTAGCTATGAGGGCGCCCTTCTCAAATTACGTCACGCGCATAAAGTTTATTGCCACAATAGATCTCCACAGGGGAATTCTAAGGAGACCACAAGGATTTTGTTTGCGAAGTCTATGGGAGGATTTTAACAAACAACAGGGACAATTGAAAACAAATTACAGAAGTCTCCATAGGGATGCAAAAATAGAAATGTCGGTCCGCACTTTCAACAATTTCAACCTGTCAGTAAGCATTACAATAAGAAGTGTGGACTTACAAAAGAGGTCCACACCATAAGGCAGAGTTTGAAACACTAGGTGGACTTACACACATGCTCACCACACAGTGTTTCCATCAGTGTAGAAGGTGATTTTTCTTAAAGAATGCTCACAAACCAGCAAACTGGTCCGTCTGGCCAGTCAATAAGCAAAAGTTAAGAGTGAAGCCTACATAAGTTTACTGGCCCGATGATACAGTAAATGTAAACTAACTTGGCCTCAGGCCTGTGATCCGATGTAAATTTTGAGCCCTGCAATAACAAGCGATAATTTAAGCAAACATCGTTTCCCCCTCATGTGTCACACATTTTTTACCTAAATATCATTTCCTTTTATAGATTTTCAAGAACACGTCAGTAACCTTACTTATCCAACCATGTTTTAATGTTTTATTGCTAAACACATTTAACCAAGCTCATCAGATAGGATACGTACGATGTATGAAGGAACTGTTCTTATCATCCCATAATATCATAAACATGATCAAAACGAAATCAACTCCATGATGTGCAATACCTACAATACAAATTTATTTTAATTAGAAGTCTATTCTATAAATAACCAGAGGTTAAGTGTTATTCATGCATTATGATTAATTAGAGCATGAAACAATGGACTGTTGTAGATATACTGAAAGATTCACAACAATAAACAAAAACAAAATAAAGTAAAACTCTTAAAACATCCGTGAGAAAATAAATACAAAAACACCACCTTGCTTATAATTTCACCAAAACACTTCATAATAGAGAAAACAAGAAGATAAACAAACAAAACAAACAAACAAAACTTAACATAGGATACTTAGAACAATAATAACAATAAAATAGAAACCTACAGTGAATGGGTACGCATCTTGGCGGCCGTTTTTTCTTGCTTCACCTCAAGAAAATCCACAAGAAATTGGTGGTTCCCTCCGTGCAAATCCACAAAACAAATTCGTCAGTCCTCTTCAAAATATCCGCCGTCAAAATACTTCCTTGCAGACAACACTGAAGAATTCCACGGTAAGCTACATTTGTAGAGTAAAACAGTTACCAAGATCATCAGCTTGGATACATCTTGGTTGCCAGTAAGAAACCGAAATCAGTCTAGCGACTGAAGAATCTTTGAGACTTGATTTCTTAAGTGTCACAGGAAAAGAATTGTGTCACTGCTCTTTAGAGAAACACCTCTACCTCTTTCGTCGATACCCGAGATGGGTGATCTGTAAAGTACGCCTACCCTCTAGTTTAATTTTGCACTCGTGGTTTATATTTGTGAACATCAGACTTGTCAAGTCCTTGCCGGCCGCATGAAAAGTCGAGCCAGCTGCACCAGATGAAATCCAGGTGATTTTTCATGAGCCGTCAGTTCACCCGAACGTTTAAGTGTACCCCGTTTTTCATTACACCTCATCACCAAACCTCCAAGCATCAACTCCAGAGCCTTAACTTTCTCTCAAATTAAAACAGTTATTCCACTGTGGTAAAAATTCCAACAGTACATAATTTGTCTCCACAATGAAAGTGTCTTCTTTGCAACTTCAAATCACAAAGTCTCGCAACGTCACCATTGCTTTGATGACCAAGGGTTGAACAATATCGGCAATCACCAACCAACGCTTGAACAGCACACACTGAGTCACGGACGATAAGTGGCCGACTGCCAGAGCACAGACTTGGTTTTAAATACTGACTCAGATCAGGGAGCTCTCATAGGTTCTCCCAATGCGCTGCATCAGAAAACCCTGGGGCAGTGCACTGTAGAATGAAGTGCAGTCAAGTTATGATTAATTCTCCTTGTGATTGGGGCACATGAACGGCCCACGCTTTTACAGGAGTAAAACGATGATCATCATCTATACGCTGGTGTGTGCTAGACGTCGTCGTGACTGCCCTTCAACACCAGGTTCAAGTCCGTAAAACAGAGCAAAAAGGTGTCACCAGGGCCCCACTTCAATATTCATCATCCACAAGAAGAAAATCTATCTGGTGTTTTTACAATTTAAAAAAATTAAGATGAGAATATTCTTTGGTGGACAAACGGTGGTGGAGATGTCTCCGCATCCCGTTCCAAAATGTATCTGGAGTTGTAAAAATTAAATCTTTCCCCCCAGTACGTGGCTCCACATGACACTATTGATTACCATCTGGCAAGAGGGAAAAGCTCCCTGGGGATTGGGTAGGCACTGGCATGCGTGACGTGAGGTTTAATTGAGAATTGCGGAATATCCCAACATACGTACATATGGGCACACTGCCATCACACTCGGATAGCAACCCATTCCGACTACGCTGGGTATTTTTCTTATTTTTTTTCTTCTTCTGTTTTCTAAAGGTTAAAGCTTCACACTGACGACAACGCTGATGATGATTCACAGAGTAAGAGCTACAGTGGTCTCATGTTGTCTTGGTCTAATCAATACCGGGCGGAAAATTATGTTGGTCAAGGGGTATAAGGCTGCGCGATAATGACACTGCATAGCGTGTGGGTGAAGACTGACAATGAAGAAGTCTCAATTCATTGCGCAGACTTCATCGATAGACGGTTTAAGTGCTGCACCGTGCCCTATTAATCTGGGAGCTGTTTACGAGGTTATGCAAATGGCGCTGATTACGTACGTTTCGATTCAATGTATGGATATCGATGGACCTTGGGAAGTTCCAGGAACAAAATGATGGATAAACACTTCGGTGCATTGAAATGCAGTGGTAATCAATTTTAAATCCCTAATAACACTGTACTTCACGTACACATGACATTATCTGACGATATCGTTTAGGGGAACTACTCAATCTGGTAATTTTGCCACCAAGATTCTCAGAAATTTAATCGGTGTTCAAAACCTCTTTTTTTTTCAAACGAAATGAATGCGTTGAAATGGGCGAGTTATTTGCGGTAAGTAATTTTCTGGCGTGAGATATGAATCATCTTTAGTCAGAGATTGTGATATTTAATATGCTCAGGGGAGCTGACACACATGTATTCCTGGATATCCCCAAATTGGTAATTCCAACCGCAGGCTTTAGGCAGGTCATATTCTCAGATTAGAATTGTTTTGGTTCTTCCACATTTGATGGTTGCAATTTCTGGGTCGAAATCTGATCTGATAAACCTTCTCTCAGAATAACATTCCAAAAGTTCAGTGATGCTTCTAAAGAGGTATGAAATAGGCCTTAATGTGATTCTACCTCCGTGCTCTATGGATAATAATAATAATAATAATAATATAATAATAAGACTTGTAATGCGCACATATCCACCCTGCTGGGTGTTCAAGGCGCAGGGATGTACCTAGGGAGAGACTGATTTTGTGAAATGTTTGACTGAACAATTTATGTACACACTGAATGCTGAATCCTACATCTCAGATCTCATCACTCAGTATGCACCTTTCCGCAGTAACCTAAGATCAGCCGATCAACGTCTCCTCGTAGAACATATGGCAAAGAACACATGGGGAGCACGTGCTTTCTTGGTTACTGCGGGGAAGGTGTGGAATAGTCTTCCCTACCACATCAGAACTGCAAATACAACATCTTCTTTCAAAACTGTCCTCAAACCCACCTCTTTGCAGTTAAACAATGACCTCATCTCTCTACAAACTTTTTCTGTTCCTTTCTTTTGAACTGTTTATTTTGTATCTTGAGCGAGCGCCATGAGCGCCTTTTTGTGGCGGATACCGGCGCTGTATAAGACTCCATTATTATTATTATTATTATATTGAGCAGCAAGTAATGATTTTTTAGTAACAACTGATACCAGTAAATAATTTTACAATTTGCGCTGCTATGCTATACATTGGAAACCCTTCACTGCATAACTTTTAAAGGCAGTGGACACTATTGGTAATTGTCAAAGGCCAGTCTTCTCACTTGGTGTACCTCAACATATACATGAAGAAAAAAAACTGTGAAAATTTGAGCTCAATAGGTCATCGAAGTTGAGAGATAATAATGAAAGAAGAGACGCCCTTGTCACACGAAGTTTGTGTGCGTTTAGATGGTTGATTTCGAGACCTCAAGTTCTAAATCTGAGGTCTCGAAATCAAATTCGTGGAAAATTACTTCTTTCTCGAAAACTATGGCACTTCAGAGGGAGCCGTTTCTCACAATGCTTTATACCATCAACTTCTCCCCATTACTCGTCACCAAGAAAGGTTTCATGCTAATAATTATTTTGAGTAATTACCAATAGTGTCCACTGCCTTTAAGAAGTTTGATACATGTCATGTTATGTACTAGTGGACACTTAATGCATAAAGGCCAGGCGTGGACTTAAGGCAAGCAATTATTATTTTGAAAAGGGCACTTCCATTTTTTAGGAATAGTTTGGGGAAATCGACAGGTACAATGTCTTCGATGGCCTACGTGTAATTCAAGGCCTGATAAGCTTTTCATTTTCAAAGCTTTCCCTCAAAATTGAGCCAATATCTAATAGAAATAATGTCATCGCCCGACACCACGCCTGAAGACCTTGTTGTTTTAAACTGGCTGGCATTTGGCCAGTATACCACTTAAGGGAAACTTAAGGGAATTGTACTATCAGATTCAGCACAAACCTGTTCGATGGAGAAAATTTTGCTCCATCAAAGTAAAAAAAATCACGTGCATCCCCAATCAGCAGAACCAGTCTTTATGTTATCTAAGCAACAGGTCAATGACTGCTGAATCCTCTGACGAGGACCCAATTTTATAGAGCTGCTTATAATGGGCAGAAAATATTGCAGAAATGAGCTGGATACAATCACAAATGGTACATGTGACATGGTAGTTTAGCTGGTAACCTTATACTGGTAAGCATGTTTGTGCTTAGAGGCAGTGGACACTATTGGTAGATACTCAAAATAATTATCAGCAAAAAACTTGGTAATGAGTAGTGGGGAGAGGTTGATAGTATAAAACATTGTGAGAAACGGCTCCCTCTGAAGTGACGTAGTTTTCGAGAAAGAAGTAATTTTCCTTGAATTTGATTTCAAGACCTCGAAATCAAGCATCTGAAAGCACACGACTTCGTGTGACAACAAAACAAGGTTTTTTTCTTTCATAGTTATCTCGCAACTCCGAAGTCCAATCAAGCTCAAATTTTCACAGGTTTGTTATTTTATGCCTATGTTGAGATACACCAAGAGAGAAGACTGGTCTTTGACATTCATCATTAGTGCCCATTGTCTTTAAGCAGCTCTATGACATTGGGCCCAGGTTTGGAAACTTTTGTACAACACAAACACAAACGTCCACAGATTTACGTTAAACTTACACGGTTAAAAGATAATACTGGTAGAAAGATTCCCTTCAAATATAACTTGCTGGGGTGCTGTATATTTTTGAGAAATGAGCAAAATATTTCCGCCTCGGTGAAACCAATATTATTTTAGCATATGTACAATGGAATTTACGCAACTCTCCTGAAAACATTTCTCTGCGATTTTCACCTTTTTTCCCCCTCAACTAATGAAGTTGAAACTTCTAGAGGTAAATTATACGATAGGCCTACATATTCATTCACACTGAGTAGGGATTCATGTCATGGCCAAAAACTTGATCTGCAAAGGGTACCAAAACCCCTTTAAGCAAGAGGTCAATGACTGGTGAATTCTGACCAGGGTTGCATTTTTTTAAGTGACCAAAGCTAATGAGACAAGCTGAAACTGTCCAATCTGGTGGCCATTTCATCATTGCCCAGATTGGCCACCACATGCAAGGCCATTTCAAGTATTAATCAGCATGTTTTTTATCGACGTTTATAACTGCGTACAGTATGTTCATGCCCACTTTGTTGTGAGAAGAATGCTGGATATAATCGAACCAACACTTCATTATCGTCCCCTTGTGAAAGCAACTTAATTTCCTTTCTTGCGATTGTCAGTAAGGTACTTCAGATGTGTACATTTTTACTTTTAAATACATAACCAAGGTAAATGGACGACCATCATCTGCTTGAACATTTCTGTTGAATTTCCACCTTAGTTATATATTCTCTTTGTGATCGGATAAGAGCATGCCTGTTACTTTGGGACTTTTTTCAAACTATTGGTTCAAGGTTAACATTGTATTTTGTATTTTGTTTATTTCTTTGCTGTTAATGTTATGTATTTTCAGCGTGTTTGTAATAATTATGAGGAGTGGTCTTAAGTGTGAAAAAAAAAATTCCTCCGTGGGGGGAAAAAAATAATAATTCTTGTCATCGGGGCAAGGTAGTTTTTCCTTTGGTCAAAGGCTATGAGGGAAATTTAGATCTCATCTGGAACTACAACTGTATTCCCAAGGGTAGCAAGACAGTGACCAGAGGCAAATGGCCAGCCTCCAATTATAGCACTTTTTAGTCATCATGGACACACCATTTCCCGTTTGTTATCTGATATAAATAACATTGAGATCTCTGATATACGTGTACATTCATCAGTGGTGTTCAAACTGTTGTTCATTAATTGAACACCCACAACAGGTGTACTGTGGCTGAGAACTATTACTACATGTGGTAAATTGTACACTAAAGTATAATAGGTCAATGTTAAAGTCTCTCATTAGTGGCCGCTTGAAGATTAAATGGCCCTTGTAAGGCATTGATGTAAAATGTTACTTAAAATCTTTTTTTTTACAAAAACAGTCCCAAAATATAGGCTGCAAATAATGTAATTTTGGCCAAGTCCCTATTTTTTTGAAAGTGTGTCTTTAGACATGGATGCGTTTACATTGCAGTAATCTGCACCGTTGTGGTAATTTTGAAGCCCTAGAGAAACATGCGCCAGGAAAGAATAATGGGACATCATTTTGACAAGGTTAAAAACAATAATGAATAATGAAAAACATCCCCAATATCAATTTCAAGAGTTGGGTTGATGATGAGAAAGAAACAATCAATTTATTTTCATTGGCCTTTGGGACACACACCATGGACGTGATTTATTCTTTACTTCCATTTGGGGGGAGATGCCATGACCAGGGTAGAAGGGGCAATACACTTCCCCGGAAAATTAGCAGGGGTGGATCAAAAAGGCTCTGGGGGAGGTTCAGGGGATGGCCAGATGAGGGTCAAGGGAGGGACCTACAAGGGAGTCACTTCTACCTTGTACATAATAGTACAATGTCCCTTACACGTACATGATTGCGCTGTGAACTTCTCATTCAGGGGTCAATTTCACAAAGATAATACTAACTTAGTCCTAGTCCTAGGACTCTTTAGGAGTTATAAGGCTAGTCCGTTAAAGTAAAGACGAGTAACTTGTCCGAACTCCAGATAGACTAAGTCTTAACTCTTTGTGAAATCCACCCCA
Source organism: Asterias rubens (assembly GCF_902459465.1). NCBI lineage: Eukaryota > Metazoa > Echinodermata > Asteroidea > Forcipulatida > Asteriidae > Asterias > Asterias rubens. Next base: position 10,350,353 of record NC_047081.1, on the reverse strand, counting down.
GATTTATTATGGGGAGGACCTTTTTGTAGGACACAGCAGGGACACAGCGAGAACAATGCCCTTAAGCCACAATGTGGCTTCCTATCACATTTCCTGTTGGAGTTACATCTTGAACCTCAAGCTCAATCTCATGCATAGAACCGTCAACCCTTCACCAACAAGAAACTGTCATTAATTTCTTTTTAAACTCACCCCCCCCCCCACCCCAACACACACACACACACCCTTCTCAAAATCCAACTGCAAGTTTCCCCCTTTCTTTTTTATGAGGGTGTCATGTAAAATTCCTTTTAGTTTCCAAATTATGTGTTTGATGTCCAACAGCTAAGCGCAAACACCTCTGTTTTTAATTTGGTTGAAGGAAGTATTGTCCCATGAATGGAGTTTGGATTGACTTTTTGTGGTGTTGTCAAATCATGGTATTTTGTTTCTAATGGCATACAGTCATCTTACAATTTGTGTGGGCAAAGAAAAGGGCCTTCATATAGTACAGGATCCTTGGTAAAATTACAGGATGACATCAGGGCCACATTTATCAAGGCTGTGCTCAAAAAACTCACTACAGAAATCCCAGGCTAGGGACAGGTTTTCTTACACACAATAAAATTAACTGCACTATAAAAACAGAACGTAGCACAAAACACTAGTTATAGTATTAAACACTAGAACATGTATTCAAAATTAACAGGTGTTTAAATTTACAACTCTCCTACATGTACCAGGCACTGTGTCTTTAAAAACACCAGCTCTGAAAACCTTCAGATTTTCAACTGGTGACCCACCAAGGCAGGTCACTTGAAATAATTCACACTCTTCAAGAACACTGTTCCAAAGACAAGCTGGGCTGCGGAAAAAAAAAGTTACACTCGTACATTGTCTGATAGTATAACATTGCCAATTAAAATGACATGACTTTGAACAAGCTACTAAATCGGCCAGCTGTTCCTAGCTACGTCACTGGTGCATGGCCAGCCTCCTCCATTGGCATTTACAACAAATGTACATATATGTAGAATCATTGAATCCTATGATGCAGTCTTCATTTGTCATCATACACCTACACAAACAAGGTGCTGACTGACTTTAAATTAATTAGTTGGTCTACTGGGTGGTAGTGGGAGAATCGAGATTGTTGAGCCTTGTTTTTTTTTCCACCGTTTGTTTTAAGTGTTGGAACTATTTTTAATCTGATTTTATTATTAATAATGAAGCACCCACACGTATTAGATCTGCGTCGTGTTTGTTTCACAAATGACGTTAATTGAAGATGAATATATTATTGCTTTGTGCGGTGTAACAATATTTATCACGTTTTAAATAACAGAATAAAATATTTTGTTTTCCTGCCAAACTGTAGAGGCAACAGGATTGTTTTGTTTTGCAATTTTCTCAAGGATCACCATGCAAATTGTTGTATACACGTCATTCATTGCAGGAGATTGTGAGGGTCACACGTCATTGCATGGCTTGTAAACAACCACATGGTCAACACCATAAAAACACTAGGCAATGTAATGACCATGTTTTTTTGTTTACTTAGGCCTTACACCATCTGACAGCTCACTTGAGGGTGGAACATAGGTACACCTCGCCGGAGGTACAGAGGAACAAACACGTGTTCCTGCTGATGGAGTATACAAATCTTCAAAAAAGTCAATCAACAAACAGAATTTGAAAAAAAACCTCTGAACGTCGTCGGGAAGCTTAAAAATTAAATGCACAGTTGCTTTTAATTTGGATTTTTGTTTTTACCCGACACTTAAAGGCAGCGGACACTATTGGTAATTACTCACAATAATTGTTAGCATAAAACCTTACTTGGTAACGAGTAATGGGAAAAAGTTGATAGTATAAAACATTGTGAGAAACAGCTCCCTCTGAAGTATAAAGCAGTTTTTGAGAAAGAAGTAATTATCCACAAATTTGATATCGAGACCTCAAGTCTAGAATGTTGAGGTCCCGAAATCAAGCATCTGAAAGCGCACAACTTCCGACTTCGAGTGACAAGATTGTTCTTTTCTTCCATTATTATCTCATAATTTCAACGACCAATTGAGTTCAAATTTCCACAGGTTTGTTATATTTTGTGCGTTGAGATACACCAAGTGGAAGACTGGTCTTTGACAATTACCAAATAGTGTCCAGTGTCTTTAAATTCATTGTGTTACACTACAGTCCAATCTTGCATTCCATAAAACATCTCTTATCTACTGATTGCTTAAAGCCAGCAACACCTGAGATTATTTCTGTGATAGGGCCTAAGTAGTTGCGCACAGTCTTCTACCTACTAACAGTAATTTGCTGCCAAAAACAAAAAATTCTAGTGAAAACACATGAGAATCAGGCAAAAATCACTGTAAGTGGGCCGGTTGGCTAGTTCAGTATATAAAAAGGCGTTCCTATCTAAATATAAAATGGAGTAAAAAAGATTGGGGCCAGTGAAATAGCATGCTGGATTGCTGACTGGTCCTACACCTTTGGCGAACCCTATCCCTTTAAAACCCTAATGAAAAGATGAAAAAAAGCTGGGGAAAATTGAAATGATATGATGGACTGCTGCTTGGTCATACACTACCCCTGACCCTATCCCTAACCTAAATGAACAGATGAAATGGAGTAAAAAAGCTGGGGGAGTGAAATGACATGCTGTATTCCTGACTGGTACATGTATGAGATAAGAGTAACAAATCTGCCATTGAAATGACGATGGATATTTGCTTGGTCTCCCTATCCCTTTAGTACTGTAATGAACAGATGAAATAGAGTAAAAAAGGCTGGCTTTCTGACTGGTTCTCCTGGGCTAGTCAACCTGGGGTCGATTTCACAAAGAGTTAGACTAAGGACTAGTCCGAGGAGATACACAAATTGCATGGATAGTCCTAAGTTAGGACGAGTAACTGGTCCTAACTCGAGATAAGACTAGTCCCAACTCTTTGTGAAATCCACCCCAGAACACACATTCTCAAATATCATCGAAATTTTTGAAATTTCCATACTAAGACCATCAGTGGGAATGATTTTACCCAAACTTTAAACTTATCAGATTGGCATTTCTCTAAATCTTTAAAAATGTGGGTCACTATAGGTGGGGCTTTGAAAACCGAAAACCTACCACATCAGGTAAGTTGAACTGTGGACATTTACCACCACTTTGATTTTCACAGACAGCGAATTAGTAACGCTTACATGTTCTCATTGTAGTGTGTAGGCTACACCCTTCAGTTGAGAAAAGTTACAAAAACACACGGTAACAGAGAGTGTAGCGGGAAGGATAACAACTTCAGCAATTCACAAAGGAGGAATCTTTAATGAAAAGCCCTAGCTAGTTCTATAGAGCCTGACTGGACTCAATAAGATGTAATTGATCGACCTCGATGTGGTTGTGTGACCCATATCACAATAACCAACACCTTTAAGCTGGGGGACACAATTCTTCGAAATTTTCGGTGGGTGGTTTGGTCCAAACTCCAGTTGTTTGATGTGGGAGGAAAACCAGCACCATTCGGCAAGGATAAATAAATTGTATCGACAAATGAAAAAGAAGACAAAAGAAAAAGCTGGCCAAGATCGTCAACTTCATTCCTGATTAAACTACAGAGTAAAAGTTGCTTGTTTTTAAAGCCAGGAAAGGCCGCTACTACTGATGCTAGAGAGTTTAATCTAGCTCATCTGGTTTATTTAAGGCATTACTTTGTTTACATTTAGATTATTTTGAGAAGCAATTCAATATTTAAGAAAAATCAAAATTTGGGGCGGGTTGGTGGGCGGGTCAAATTAATTAGGTCGCGATGCAAATGACCATACCAAGACAGACGACAAAAAAAGAATACAAAATTTCCCTAAAGGTTATTCTCTCTCTTTCTTTGAGAACAATTTTTTGGTCAAAATGTAAGCTGGTCACACATTTCTCTATCATATGTATTCCACTGGCGTCAGCCTGGAATTTACTAAAGCAGGGCGAGCGTTCCTTCTCCAGTGCATCTCAAGTGCATAATGCCCAAAAATAGTTTGTAAAAACGATCCTTGCTACCCTGGAGTGTTTTGAAGTCGGTCATTTTGCGTCCCAGAGCTTGTTGGTGGAACGCGGCAGAATGGGGCTAATTTCTCAATTGTGTGCACGTGTGTGCACACTCCTGGTACGTGTGAACAACGTGAGTATACACTTCAAGGCAGTGGACATTATTGGTAATTACTCAAAATATTTATTAGCATAAAACCTTTCTTGGTGACGAGTAATGGGGAGAGGTTGAAGGTATAAAACATTGTGAGAAACGGCTCCATCTGAAGTGCCATAGTTTTTGAGAAAGAAGTAATTTTCCACGAATTTGATTTTGAGACCTCAGGTTTAGAACTTGAGGTCTCAAAATCAACAATCTAAACGCACACAACTTCGTGTGACAAGGGTGTTTTTTTCTTTCATTATTATCTCGCAAGTGCGATGACCGATTAAGCTCAAATTTTCACAGGTTTGTTATTTTATGCATATGTTGAGACCCACCAACTGTGACGGCTAGTCTTTGACAATTTCCAATAGTGTCCACTGCCTTTAAAGCAATGCTGCCATCATGGTCTTGGGATGAGTGAATAATACATAAAAGCAGATCCAAACCAACCTGTTCCCAAGGGATAATTATCCTTCATGCTTAAAGATAACCTGTGAAAATGCGTTTGAACTACATTCGAAATGAAATGGCATTGTGCAGTTTATATGTTAATCGTTGTTATGTTGGTGCATACAAACTGTTGTGGACGATGTTTAGGCATTCATTTACAAAGGGTTAAAGCATTTATAGGCCTATGGCCTCTATTATAATTTTAGATTTTAATAAAAAGTTTTCGTAAATCTGTTGTAACGGTGGAATTGATGAAAATTCTGACATATCTGTCTAATAATACCATGGAGGTAGAAATAGATATTTCTACCTCCATGAAGATAATACCAAGCTTCACACTGTCAATTTGCCAATAATACACATTTTTTCTAAAAATGATGGTTAAAATAATCGAACCCAGATAGTATCTCCTTTTTACCGATATTAAGGGGCTCTTTGCTGCAGTTGCGTCGCTGATAGTTGTCATCGGCAGTCTGAGTCTACCAGGTAAAAGACCGCAAGGCTAAAATAATGTAGCGCCACTCATTTTACTCTAAATCACAGACAATTTATACGTCTAAACGTACACTGCTATAACTATAAGCACAGAATGGCGCAATGTATCATAAGTTTGCGATGAACTTTTACTTTGCGACCACTAACACGTCATCACAAGATTGTCATCGCTAAATAAAACTTTGCGACGAGTACATTCATCGTTAAGTTTTAGTGAAATCGTCGGCTAAAAATCGATCGCTAAGTTGCGATGGATTTTAGATTTAGCGATCGATTTCGGCATTTGCGATGACCAAAACGCATTAGTGAAATCGGCCCCAGGTACATGAACAATCTACAGCTTTCAGTTGAACCATGGTGAGATGCTTTTTTTTTTCTTTTCTTTTTTTACAGTGCACTGATGACAGTCACTGAGAAAAAACTCTATTGTTTCAACAAACAATGAAACTACAATGTAGATTGTAGATCACTGTACTATAGGCACCACCCAGGCTCAAACAATAAATATTAGTATTTGTCATCAATGGACTTGCATTAAAGGAAACCTTTAAAAAAAAATCCCCTTTTAGTTACCAAAAAAAAACTGTCATGATGAGTTGAAATCAAAACCAAATAAACATTTTTATCATGTTTAAATTTGAAATAATAAACCACAATGGAAACTGACTGGGTAAACTTAAAAAAAGATTTTGTGTTGGACAATTTGCTTAGTACATTAATGCACAAAAGGGGACTGTTTAACTTGTTTTCATAAACTGCTACTATTCTGTTTTAGGTCGGTCAAAGTTAATTTACTGAACATAGCCCAAAAAGAAGAAACTGCACTGAACAAGAAATGTTTGTATCCCAAGTTTATATTTTTATATTTTATATTTTCAATAGTGCTCCTTAAGAAATGTATAAATCATCCATGCCCATGCCTGGTTCATACTTCCTGCAAATGCGAATGTGATCTACAAAATTTGACGTTGCAGATTTGCAACAAATAATTCGCATTAGTTGCCCTGTGCTGAACTCCTGCGCTGAACTCCTGCGAAACATTCTCTGCGAAAACAGCCATGTCACGTCAAAGTTTGTATTGCATTTGTATTCGCAAGAAGTATGAACCAGGCTTTACTCTATAACAGCGCAATTAACCCATCTCATCCAATTGGTCTCACCTGTCAGTTTCCATGTTTACTCCTGGAGAAATTCAGCTCAAACTACAATCATCAAACAACTCAGTCATAACACTCGCTGCAATCTATTTCACTCCAATGACATCCTCCATACTACAACAAATCCATGACACTAAGCACAGTGTTGACTTCCAGAGTTGACTTTGTATATATCCAGTGGAACTTCCTAAACCTAACTGACTGCCTAGTCGTCATCGAGGAACCTCTGATAAGCAGGCAGTGTTGCCAGTGTCAAGGCTCTTCAACCTCAAAGCAAATGTATTTCCTTCGGTTTACAAGTAGTTCCCAGTGGAGTTTTCTTTTTAAGCACTAGTTAAATGAACCGCCCACACATATTGCGCCAGCAATTCAAGAGTTGGCCTTGCCCAACTTCCACTTCCCGTCATTCTCGCGAACCACTCACAATTGATTTAAAATTCCAAATGCTGTCAGAGCAAATCGGACAAAACAAAACAAAAGGTGCGCGAAGTCTGAACTTTGTTGGTGTTCATCTGTGCATGCCTTGTACCACACTGCCACCACTGTGCTTTGATAACGGAAAGAAAAAAACCAGTCAGGCATGAAACGAACACACCAATGACGAGCCACAATGTGTAGAGAGAAAAAAACACGTAGATGAAGAGCGTCCATAAATACACCATTGGATATGTGATGTTCACCTCTACCATCGTGGAACCAACTGCGTGGTATCAGGCCAGAGAACTCCAAAATTCCTAGGATACATCTTGAACACAGCTGGCCAGCTGTGTCCAATTCTATACAGCTGCTAAAGGACAAAAATGTGTCCAGAATAATGCCCAGCAAAGACAGGTCAAGTTCCCTGCAAAGTTTGCTCAGCATCGATACCTGCTAAGCGTACTTGAGTCAACTGATCCCAGTGTTTGCTGATTATGTTGAACTCTGATACCTTATACTTCAGGTTGCCTTGAAACTATCAATAGAATCTGAACAAACTGAAGTCTGTATACAGCGCACACTGTTAATGGGTGGGACCAACGAGCACTCTTTTCAGACTATTCAGCTAAGCAGCTAAGTTACAGTTAAGCTTTGATACTTTTCAATTGATAAGTTTCCCTGAAAACACAATACAGCATCAACATGCTGTATTTTGGATCAATAAAATTGACTCCAGACAATCAGCCAATATACTGATCTGTTTTGGGGGCCAGGAGCAGACATCAGTACTGCTGCAGGATCCACACGACAATAATGAATGTAAATCTGGTGGACCTGTCAATCGGTCTGCATCTTTTGAGAACATGGAGGTACCCCCCATTTCCCAAAATCTCTCTACATCCCATGTGGTACATCAAACCATGGAGGCCTCCATGATCAAACAGGGTTCTGCCAGGATTTTCTTAGCGATGGAAAAATAGGCCCTGGAATCTGGAAGCCATTGCGAGATGGATCAGTTACATCATAGAGCAAGGAATGGTCAGGCCTGGAATTTCATCTTTGAGACTAGGACAAGGCCATTTTTATTTTGAAAAGGGCACTTCCTTTGGAAATTTTTTAAGAGTTGACATGTATGGGTAACTTTTGACGGGGCACCAAGGAGCACCAAGACCAGGGCAACAGAGGCCATAGCTTCTGTGGCCTCCGTGGAAATTCCAGGCCTGCATGGTAGATCATATCATCAAAAATAGACTCAAACCAAAGAAGCGCTCAAAATTAATGACCTCGGATACCATTTTTACTGGTACCAATTTTACATTTCGATGAAAACCTTTGAAAAGGAAATTGCAAGTGCAATTTACAAATTATTTGGAAAATATGTGGTGGTCTGAAACAGCTGGGAAATACTTCCAGTGGCGGTTGGGGAATCCTGAGTGCCGGGCAGGTTTTCCTGGCACCGACAACTGTGGGCAGGACCCTGTTCAAATAGAACCTACATGTACATGTATTGAAATTGTGAAGAAAATTCGTCCCTCTTATGTGAAACCATCCAGTCTAAAGAAGAAAAAAAACTTTGAATCGAAAAATGCTAATTTCCATACGACCATTGGTTATTACTGTTTACTGATTTCATAGGCCTATACATAACATGCAGGTTATTTTTAAAGCCAGTTTTAAAAGCCTATTATAGTCAAATAATATAGCACAATGTAAGCAGTCAAGTGCACAAAATATGGTTTGAGTATAAACCTGCCTTCATTTGACAGAGTCATTTGAATCGAAAAGTGCAAACTTCCCTACTTCCCTATTACACTGTTAACACTGAATTGTAGGTTAAAAGTCAGTTTCAAAAGCCAGTCATAACCATGTAGTCAAATGTTGAAATATGCAAGCAGCCAACTCGAGTGCACAAAATATGGTTCGAGTATAAACCTGCCTTCTTTCACGGAGCACTTCAGTCTCATATTACTGAAGGAAGTGATGATAATTATTTTCCAGCTTTCAAAACGAAAATAGAACAAAAGTATTGCGTGGTCGTTTATAGTGTATGCTACAATGAAAATGACATGGCAGCGATGCATGCCATCGATCATTTGTCATGTCAGTACGCGTATCACAATTACAAAATAACAATATTATGTGATAAGGTCAGATCTTTTACAATAATAATCACTTTTTATATAGTAGCTATGACGTATTACAGCGCTTTACACACCAAAGGGCGTCTCAACTCTCAAAACTGTGGTTAAAATAAATTAAAAATAGTACTATGTTATTTGACAGAGACCATAGTATGTTCATACTTCTCTCAATATATGCAACAACAACAAAATAACCAGAATTGCATGGATCAGTATCAAAGTTAAAATACTGCATTTTTAACAGAATTTAAAGTACCGAGCGAAAACTGCTTTACCAGCCCAAAAAATGCTGTTATTGAAAGGGCAAGGGCACCAAGGCATTTTCCCTTGGTAAGGTCCATTCAGAATTGTCAGTGGTTATTTATAAAAAAATAAAAAATTGAAACTCTGCTTTTATTTTTCAAATAGCAAAGGAAAAAAGGAGAAATACCCAGCAGCAGGCCAAGGTCGTCACTTTAATTCCTGATTAAATAAAGTAAAAATTGTTTGTTTTACAAGCCTGAAGAAAAAACATTCAAAACTTCTGATGTTTTGGTAGTCGGGTGTGTCGGAGCATTTTTTTTAATAAAAATAACATTCACTATTCTGAATGGCCCTATAAGGGCACCTCTATGAGTAAATTGTAAACTGGTATTTGAACATTCAACAGAGGGCACCAAAGCAGAACTTTCTACCTTTTTGCGCGTGTGTGTTTGGTTTTTTGTTTGTGTGTTTTTAATGTGTTTGTTTGTCTGGTGGAGTGTTTGTTTGTCTGGTGGAGTGTTTGTTTGTTTGTTTGTTCGTTTGTTCGTTTGTTTGTTTGTTTGTATGTTTGTTTGTTCGTTTGTTCGTTTGTTTGTTTGTTTGTTTGTTGGGGTGTTTGGTTGGTTGTTTGTTCGTTTGTTGGGGTGTTTGTTGTGGTGTCTGTTGGCGGGGGGGGGGGGGTATGTTTGTCGGGCTGCTGTTGTGCTTGTTAAATATTTATTGTTTTTGTTTTATCTAATTTTAGTTCTCATAACGTCTCTTTTGACTTTGCTCTTAATTTTTCTTGTGTATAAATTTTCTCTCTGCTTTTTAAAATTTTTATATAATAATGTAAATCTGTATTTTAATTCAGTCTCTGGACTGCGACAAGCAGATGTTTTTACAATAAACCAGTAAATATAAATATAATATAATATAAAATATGTACATACATATTGCAATCAGGGAATTTTTTTTAAACAATCGGGGGTATATTTAGAATGAATAACATTAAACATCATGTAGGACAAAAGCTCCACAATGAGCAAGATTTTAAAAATTTGTTCATCAGAACTTGGACAAATTGGTTTATTTTCCAGAATCATAGAGTTGCTAGCCCTGCCAAGGATAAGCTCAGGAGCAGAATTGCCTTGCTGTGAAATACCAAGCCTAGCAGATTGCAGTACTTGTTGTAAATGGCTTGTATTTTTAATTGCAAAGTATACTCTGTAATAATTATTAAAATACTATAATACCACAAATGGTACATGTACAAACAGAAATTTTGAATTTCTGATGTTTTAAAGTAAAGAAAAAGAAATAGCTGACTATTTCAAAGTGCTTACCAACAATGTTGTAGCTGGACCAATTTTAGTGGTGGGCTCTAAATCCAATTTAGTCCCCCGAAGGAGAGCGGTTCAACAAATTTATTCATGTTTAGATATGGGGGCCATCATTACTGTTCGAAGTGCAATCTCGGGGAAGTCTGTGCTGGGCAGCACAGTGTGGCAGCACAGTATATTTTACTCAGAATGCTGGGCCAAATTGTTTAGTTCTAGGCACTGCTCAACAATCGAAGAGACCAACGTGTGGTGAGCAGAAAGTGTCTTCGAGAAAGACCACTCTTCAGTCGAGACACGAGTCCATTATCACAACACCGGCTGTGTGGGTGTGTGCATTAGCCCATTTTTAAATTCCAACGATAAATATGGGTTCAATGTGCAATCAGAGTGTTTGCTTAGCCCATTTACCCACTGACACAAATGGGCCTAGACACAAACGATATTAAGAAGTTTGCATCAACGGACAGTTAATAATAATACAAATTTCCGTTACTCAAAGGCCTTTTTTTTTTTACTTACCAAGTCTCCCTCATAGTCTTTTTGAGTAGAAACTTCCTCATGCCAAGGCGACTATCGATTGAATGTGAAACCCAGGGAACTAACAAGCTACAAAAAACATTCAGTTTCTATTCCAACATTGACATCAAGTTTACGGAAGTTATCAACATTTAAGTTTACATTACGGAAAAGACACTTGATGCTGTAACTGAATATTGGGTATAAAGTACAGCCTAGTGGACTTTGCATAGATTGCAACTTCATCAAACTGCCAAGAAGAGACGAGGGTATAAAAGATATAAAAAATCGTGCCCCTCAGTATCCCCCCCCCCCTTCCACAACATCGGAGACACACACACCAGCAGGGCCCAAATAGAGCTTTAACTTTGTCATTGTAAGCAATAACAAAAAAATATGCTTAAATAATAAGTTTACCGGCCAAAACCTTACCAACCCAAGCTTTAGACCACTGTACGAATATTTTGTAATTTTCTCAATACATGTACTTTTGTTTTTGTATTGCTTTTAAAACTGTAAATTGCTTTTAAAAATGCAACTTTGTTTTAGGGAGAAAAAAAGGTAAAGGCCAAGCCTGTTTCAGTTTGCAAAATGTGTACTTTTTTAAGTGATGCAGTCAATGGATTTCAGCTGGAAAGGTTGCAACAAAATACAATACAAACATAGTTGAAATGCAGAGAAATTTTAAGCTGGATTTTACTACTGCTACGATTTAACTGTTACTTCGAATTTATTTAGGCCTTCTGCTGCATCCAGTGTCCATTGACCTAAAGCGTAATGCTACAAGTAAGGAATAAAGCCAAAGCCGCAGTTGTAATGTAAAATTAAACTCGGCTTCATTCATGGTATTCTAATAAAAGCTAAACCAGTTCACCCACAACATGAACCAAATCAAACGAACGCTCCACATTTTACCACGCAGTGAAAATGTCACGTTAAATGTCATATTTATTTTTAAACAGTCAGCTCGGAAAAATCAGTGGAGCCATGCATGCATAATATTCAAAATACTTGAGGATTGGGGCACGGAGTCTGCACGAAACTCTACCGGTTTTCTGATTGCTTTGGCACCAAACCTACGTGCCTTGGGGTCTAATACATGGCAGTGGCAGTTCAATTAGAAGATGTAGAAAGGCTTCGGCAAACAGTGAACTGCATTTTATAATGTGGATGTCCTTCAAAGATAATTGCAAAAAAAGTCAGTGGGCCTGATAATTAATACACTAATTGCAAACAAAATAACATAAAAGTTTGGTCAAATCTGAAACTATTACAATGACAGTGTGAGCCTTGTGAATGGGCATACAAAATGAAATGTCATTTTCAAAACACATTTGCACTGTACAAAGCAGTAATTATTGTACATTTTGCAATCTGCATGGTGTACTGTCATTCCTTACCACAAGAGGGCAGTCTACAAACAAATAATACAAAGATCTGGCTTCCGTTGCATTTATACTCATAGCAATATCCCATGATGTAGTTGAGATTTTTTTAATGTAAACAAGCATTTTATAGAAAATTCTGAGTAGGACCATCTTAAAAGCTTTTTTGCTTACAAAACAAACCCAAACATGACTCCAAAAAGGGCTGGAATAGGTCTGAAACGGTTTTTAAAAGTTCAAATTTGGAAGTTTTTGAACATTATTCACAAACTTCCAGTCAATGTGATATAAATCTGAACTGGACGTTAAACATGTTTTTGTTTTACTTGGCCTAACCTTTTTTTTGCAATATTGGGCCTAAAACACTGGAACATTGACTCCCAAAGTGGGGCAACCAAAATCAGATATTGATATGTTAAAACACTATTGTATTGCACACATTCCCCCGGGCGAGGGTGCATTATTGTTTATACTTAATGCAAGTTGGATTTGCGTGTCCAATGACCCCACCCTTGAATAAAAAAATTCTGCACTTTTTGCAGTAGTCTACCAAACGATCACAATCACACATAAAAATGGCTTGCAAACACTGTACAAGCAGTGAATACCAAATAATTCAACATCCTTGTATTAACTTTTGTATATTTTTTTGTATTAAAATAGGGGGGCCTAATAATATCATTAAAAATGATGACCAAGTTTTTTGCTTGGCATAAATGCTGAAAATACAAACTTGTGTATTATTTATATGGTATAGCTTTCCGTATGACGACGGCACTTTTTTTCACTCATTTTTACAAAAAGGGAAATCTCGTTGAGGTAAATCAGATTATTATTTCATATTGAATGAAAAAGTGGTGGCGCCATACGGAAACTTTTCCTTTATATGCATTACCTCAGTACAACAGTTTACAAATTATTAGTAATTAAAAAAAAAAGCTAAATCGATTTATTTTATTTGCATCCTATAATCCCCCCCCCCCACAACCCCGCCCCTCCCACAGTGTCAGAGTGTTCTGTTTGTTGTCATCGTCAATCGCGTCTCGGTCGAGTGCTTGAATCATTTTCTTGTGTCTTGGGAGCCGATCGACGTGGATACCCAATATCTGAATATCAAAAAGATCTCACATAACTTGAATAAATGTACTTACGGTGTAGATAATCACTTCAACAGAGCATCCTTGTTGTTATTTTTCCATTACAAAAGAGTCTCCGATTTCTACCGTTGTTCTCCGTGACATTTTCAGCATTCCGCGCTGGAATTTTCTTTTAATAGTCGGATGACCATCGCGCCTGCTTAGAGATGGCAATAAGTCAGGGTACCGTATCGGTTTCAAAGTCTTGTTGAAGTGTGAGGGCGCTGTTTTAAAAACTCGGCATCGATCCGACAAAAAGAAGGCATCATTCATTCACTGCATACAAATTCTGTCAGCGGCCTGTATGTGCAAACAATGAATTTTCAGTTGATATACCATGGAGGAAGAAAATTTCCTCCATGGATAATCTAACAAGTCACTAGCCAAGTATGTCCGACCATGTCCGACTAGTATAGCAGCAGAGCAAAAAAAAACACTTCTTAGCGAAATGCGTCCCCCACCCTTTTTTTGTTAAATAAACAGGTAGAAATCATTAAGAGGTCGTACTCTGCGTTTGGACAAAAGTAAGCGTTTATCTCATTTTGAATTGATAACGTGACTCCAGTTATTTGAGGTCTTTTTTCAACCGGGAACAAACTTTGGCCACTCAATCAGAATAACAGCATAGTCGAGATTAAACAATTGTGTGTGTTGAATTTTTCAGATGAAAAAGGAGATTTTAAAAAGGAGAATGATAAAAAGCAAGTAGTCTGCAGAAAAAGGCATCTTTGATTTGTTTTCATGTTTAATTTTTTTGTTAAATTTAATGATTTTTATTTTATGCTCCGTAAGAGTGGTGCCTGAAATAAAGACCAGCAAATAATTTATTCTTTTTTTATTGAAGAACCAAGTGAAATTCGAGAAAATTGCATTTAAATATTCCTTACACATTTTTTTTACCACCCTCTCGTAAACAATTACATGCACATTAAATTAATTAAAGCCAATCCGTGTACATTTTTTACTCAAAGTTTTGTGTTTGTCTTTATCGATACAAAACGGTATGACTTGTCAGAGGTTTGTGTGAACCTTAAATTAATTTTAAGTTGAACTTTCGAGTCTGGATTTGAATGCAATATCATGCACTAAAATAATAACTCATTCCAGATTCGACTTTGTCATCGGAGTCGGGAGAAAATAACGGGAAAACCCACCCTTGTTTCCGCACGTTGTCATGCGTTTAAAATAAATCCGTAATTCTCGTTATCGAGAATTGATATTGTTCTAATGTTTTCTCGAAAAGTAAAGCATTTCATGGAATAATATTTCAACAGAAGTCTTTCATCATAACCTTCTGTACACCCTGTAAGTTATTTGTACATTTGTGAACTTTAATTTTTTTTTCTGTAACGAAAGTGTCCAATCAATGGCTTTAAGAAAAAAAAAAAAAAAAAAAAAAAAAACACGATGGCCAATTCGTTGGGGAGATTATTTTTCCGCCGTCACCGAATCGAAACCGCGACGCTCTAAGTTCCTTTCTCAGAAAACTCCAGCTCGCGATTTTGTTTCATCGAAAAGGGAATTTGTCCACCGGAATTTTTCAGTGAGGTGGTCCAGCTACGGCAGAGATCCGCTCGCCTCTCTTGTCGGAGTCCCTGGTTCGAATCCAGACGGGACGGGTTGACAATCTAACATGAGATTGCGAAAATCTTTCTCCGAGTCCCCCGCCCCGTGGCCCGCCGATGATCATAATATTGGTATCCCGGCTTCCACTTCCTATCCTAGAACCAAAGTGCCTACAACTTTGAATCACTGTTCTTGCTCGTTATATTATTGCATTCATATTATTACCGAATGAAGCCTAAAATAATGACGTTTCTGTCTCCTGAAAAGTTGCAGCAAAGAACCCCAAGGTTGTGATAAATTCTCATACACGTGACTAATCCAAGTGCTGCGTGCATGACCGCCCAAAAATAAAAATAAAAGTAGAAGAGTTATAAATAAAAATGTACACAAAATGTGGGTAAACTAAAGCGCGCCCTCTACGGTAAGAGTATGATCAAATCCTGTCCTTGAGAGAGTCACTAGTAGACTAGCCAATGCTGCGTGCAAGGTAAGTAAGAACGGTATGGTAATTTCTTGTTGCAAACTTCTGTAAATTCTGTAGTTGAAACCTCATGTTGTTTATATACAGGAATACATAGTGTATTGAGTTGTTGATGAGTGTGTTTAGATGACTATAGTATAATGGTTATGTTTGTTTTTTAATGTAACAAAGTGTTTTCAAGTGCTGACGACCCGCCGCTCAAGCAGGCAAAGTAAAGGGTGCGCCGCCGCCTACTACCAACATTTCACCGTGGGTTTCAGCGGATCGATCCGTGTTCAAACACCCATTTTGCGTTCTGCATAGTGTGGTGTCGAAAGCTTGGTCTTCATTAACCAAAGAACCTCCTACTCAAGGAAAAAGATGGGATTGCCACAGCCAAGTTGTGGCCACAGGTGTCTGCGGGTTTCCCTGTTCTTCTACATGTTCTTCTATTGGGTGAGTCAATTTAGAAATGACCATTATTATTTTATTGACTTGTTCAATTGTTGTTTGATTTGTTGAGTGCTGAAGTTAAACCTATATACTGTTAGTAGTAATGGTTATACTATTACTGTGGGTCTCCTAAAAAGAACAGGCTACCAGAAATTTTCATTGATTGTTGTCATCTCTGTAGACAAATTTCATAATCATATGAGTTCAAACAACTCATCTGTCAGACCATGGAGGTAGATTATCTACCTCCATGGTCAGACAGCTCACTGTTCAGACAACTCATGGTTGCAGTGAGACAACTTGACGGTCCAGACAGTCTGGAAAACTTGACGGTTTGGACAAAGTCGAGGTTTACAGTTCGATGGTCCTCGGGCAGGTGCTGAGGCCCCATCTGTTACCCGAATATGAATATCACAGCAATCCGTTGACCTCATGGCCATCTGTCCAGCAAGTTGTCTCGACGTTGAGTTGTCCAAAAAGTCCAGTTGAGTTGTCTCAACTATCTAATGAGTTGTCCGATTGACCGAATTCGACCGACAGACAAGTTGTATGACATTCCTTTCATACAGTGAATCGATGGTTAAGAATACTTGGAAAGATTTCCATATCTCTGTCCAGCTCAACTCTTCACTCATTTTTACCAAAAGGATCTGCACTTGATTAAATTAGATAATAATTGTTATTTTGTAACGAATGAATAAATGGTGGCATGATAGGTCCTATATAATATGGGAACTTTTCCGATCTGGTAAAAAATCTGAAATGTTGCAAATTTTTGAAACGTTTTCGCTGACCATGTCTGCACAACCATAAAACCATAAAATCACAAAAACATACAACCATAGTAAACCATACAACCATAGTATCCACAACTCCAGGCCTAAAACGTTATTGTTAGAAACTCTCTGACATCTATTTACATAACTTAAAGTTCATTCTTTTGTAGATATACTTGTAACTGCTTTCTTTGTCTGTTGTCTGATACACACAATGATTTTCACAGTCAAGGTCGCATGTTACATGTTGGCCCAACATCTGGTTGTTTTTCCTATGATTCAATGCCCATCAAAACTGATTGATTATTCAATCACAATCCACTCAACCATGACCTACCTTAGAAAAATATCCATTGTTAAGGAAAATGTTATTATTACCCACCCCTGTTTTTTTTGCTACGGGGAGCTACTATTTGGTTCTCCCCAAGATTCTTTTTATACTGAGAGCCATTCTGGATCCAAATTTGTGAATTATTGGTGTTTGTAAGTCCTTTTAAAATCCTTGCTGTGTATTGTGCACCATGGGGTACTTGTACAACTATTTGATCTGAAAAAAGTTGTTTTCTTCTAAGTTTCATTTTTATAAATAATTAGTATATAAATAACTTTGTTTTTACTCTTTTAAGCCAATGTTTGAAAACAGTGAAAACATTTTTTGGGTCTTCCCTGTTTTCTTGCAACTGTGATGACTAAGCTTAAAATCTTTCACAGGATTGTTATTTCATGTTTGTTGGGCAAAACAAAGTGCTGATACTGGTCTTTGACAGTATTGCCCGGCCGTCGACGTAGAAAATGCTCAATGTTTTATCAGACTGCTTAGAGAAAAACAACTTTGCATGACAGTCCATTCAGATCAGATTGTAGGTGCTACTACATGTACTCTAGCGAAGGTTTTTGTGCCCTGATTGAATTTTAAAACAAAAATTACTGTTTGATAAGGTTCATATAGGATTTGAGGCATTGCATGGTGAGGTATCATATATTGGTTTGCGGTAACACCATGTGTATCTACTTGCCAGGTAGAGTTTGTTCTTTGTTCTTAGAGAACTGTCTTGCTTAATTCTACTTCAGTGGTGTAGAGTGTTCGGGAGACTTCTCAGTTCTGAAAATAACTGTCCTGCTTACTAACTATTACCTGGGCTGATGGTATAGAAATGAGCTGGGACTGCTACTTAAGCTTATAGGATCGTAATTAACTGTACTACTGCGGAGTCAGTTCTTGGGTTGGTCTCAACGTTTCGAATCGACTAGCTTGCTTTAGTCATCTTCAGCAGATTGATAAGGTTCATTAGGGAACTGTTCAACAGAAGTCCCTATCTCAACGTTTGAACATATACCTTGTTCTTTCTCAATCTCTCGCCATCGTGCTTTAAGTTTACTGTGTAAGCTTTTGTTGGGACCGAGGCCCATTTGTTCTTCTTCATCTAATTTGCAAGTTAAAACATGATACTGTAGCAAAATGTGCACAAAAACTAGTTATGCATTATTAACTGGCAGACCGCACCACTAATGACTCATATCCTACATACATCTGTGTGATGTGATCAACATGCACAGGTATAGGCTTACAGAAATGTACATGTACTGTATGGCGTACAGTTGCCATTCAAAGAACACTGTGAGCATGTATAGGACTTCACATTGATTTCTTGACAAACATTGATTACCAAGATGTTTATGACTCAGGATCATCAACTGCACATTGTACCATGCTTAATCCTATTAAAATATTCATTTATTATTACAAGGTGATCAGATCCATTGTGTCTTTATTAGAGGCACTGGACACTATTGGTTTATTACTCAAAATAGTTATGAGCATAAAAACTTACTTGGTAATGTGCAATGGGGATATGCTGATAGCATAAATAATAATAATAATAATACCAAAACTTATATAGCGCCCTAATCATGTAGACTTGCTCTAGGGCGCTGAACATGGAAATATGGACAAATTAAAAATAAGAGAATAGGGAATTATAGCACAGGAGTGAAAATTCTTTAAAAACATTCAACCAGTTAGTAAACAAACTTAATAAATAGAAATCCTGAAGTATTAAAATGCAACAAAAACATTGTAAGAAACAGCTCCCTCTGAAGTAATGGACATTTTTATATAGTTTTTGAGAGAGAGGTGAGTTTTTTCTTCTTCTTTTATTATTCTCTTGCAACTTCGTTGACCAATTGAGTCCAAATTTTCACAGATTTGTTATTTTTTATGCATATGGGATACACCAAGTGAGGATACTGGTCTTTGCCAATTACCAAAGGTGTCCAGTGCCTTTAAAGGGAAGGTCTTATAATGTACTTGCTGCAAAACACTACTGCAACAATAAGAAACCCTTTTCTTGGTTGCTTTTTCTCAGATCATTGGGGTGACAATCCTAAGCATCGGCATCTACGCTGAAGTCGCAAAATGGAACTACGAGACGATGGTGGATGTATTTGTTACGCCGTCAAGCATCATGGTGGTCGTGGGTGTCTTCATGTTCATCTTAGGGTTGTTAGGCTGCATTGGTGCACTTAGGGAGAACATCTTATTGTTGAAGATAGTAAGTGCTTTCCAGGTTCAGGGTTGATTCTTTATTGTTGACAGTATTTCTTTATAAAATTATTAACAAAATATTTCATGTACAATATAGTGACGGTTGTTTGCTACTCTCTCGATAAGTAGGCGCTGTCTTCAACTGAAACTTTCATAAGTGACTTTTATTGAATCTTTCTTGATAATGTTGCCTTGTAAATCAGCATTACATTGTGGAAAAAAAATCCACCACAATTACAAAGCCAGGCCTTGAGTTTCATCTTTGAGAGGGCAAGATCATGTTAAATTTTTCAAAGGGCGCTTCCATTGGAAAACCATAAAGTCTATGGGAAACTTTTAAAGGAGCACTGAGGCCAAGTCCAGGAGCAACAGAGGCCATGGTCTCCGTTATCTTCCTGGTCTACAAAAGCTCTGGTGATTTTTGAATCGCAGCTGGTTTGTAATGTTTTCAGTTATTGCTCAAATGATAATTTGTGATAATGGGTGTATGTTGTTCTCTCCTCAGTTTGCCTGGACTCATGCTCTTATATTCATTCTGCTTTTGGTATGTGCCATTATCGCACTCGTCTTCAAGGGCCAGGTTAGTTGATATCAACTTTTTTTTTCACCCTCCTAGTATCTGTTGAACATTGTTTCATGGTAAGCTTTTTAACAGTACTAACTGAGTACAGAAATCCAATTTTGGAATACAATCATATTTTTTTCTTTAATTTTTTCTCCTGTCTCCGATGACTGATTGAGATTAACTTTCAAACGTTTGTCAAATCATAATCAGGGATGTAATTTCTCTGGGTTTTTTTAAAGGAAAGCTCTTTTATTTTATGATTGAGATCTCATTAGTAAAAACATGAATATTTTAGAGTAGGACTTTAAAAACCAAAATCTCACGCTTTGCGCTCACAGTTCAGGATTTTTGTAAACAGCCTATCACATCCCTGATACATGTTGGGTTACACAAAGTGAGGATTCTTGTCTTTGAGAATTATAAATTTTGGCTGCAGTCTTTATACTACATCAGTGAATGGCAAAACAAATTTACCACCAAAACATGAATTCAATAACATTTTCTTCGTTCTTTATTTCTTCCCCAAAGGCCAAGGATCTAGTGAGCTCATCATTCAAGAATGTCATTGAGGATTACTACAACGATCCGGACATCCAGTTTGCGATTGACTCCCTTCAACAAAATGTAAGAATACTCTGCTTACAACAAGCGTTTCATTTGTTAGTGATGAGATTTAATCAGGGCCCAAGTGTTACACCTGGGTGAATTTTGAGGTATGCAGTTTATTTATAGTGATACTGAATGTAGTGACAAACCACATCACATTCACATGTTCCAGTTTCTGTTTAGATTAATTCAGGGTCCAAAATTTCTTAGAGCTGTTTACAAAGCGCAAACAAAATTTGCTAAGCACAGCCAAATTTTGCTTATCAGAATTAAGGCTACCAGATCCCCTGTCATGAGTACTATGTGTAACTGGTTCCCTGTTCATTTAAATGTATTTTTTGTATTGTTTATGACACCTTGTGTTTTCATTTTTACATATGGTTTTTTTTTGCCTTTGTTGTTTTTGTATATTTTTTCTCAAGTGCTTGGTGTCAAAATTGATTTGTAAAAAGTGCTATATAAACAAGGTTGTTGTTGTTATTATTATTATTTTTCTTAATATAGTTGATAACTCTGATTTTATTCTGTTTCCGCAGTTTGAATGTTGTGGTGGATTTGGTTTCCAAGATTGGGAGAATAATGTTTACTTCAACTGTAACAGCCCAGGAGTGAATGCATGTGGCGTGCCGTACTCATGCTGTATATCTACAAAGGTAGGCATATCTCGGCGTGTCATGGCCGATCGAGCTAGTGCACCAGACTCAAGTTTTTGGTGGCTAAAGCCTGGTTCATACTCCCTGCGAATGTAATACTGATTTTGATGTTACAAGTTTGCAACAAATAATTTGCATCAGTTGACTTGTGTTAAACTCCTGCAAAACATTTGCTGTGAAAATGGCCGTGTGATGCCAAAATTTGCATTCGCATACGCAGGAAGTATGAGCCAGGCTTAAACAAAAAAACGCTGTATCTTTTCTCCAACTAAAACAAGTTATGCTCTTTGATCTACTTCTCTAGCACTGAGGACATACTGTTTCAAAAAGCTCCTCGGATCTGTAATTCCATGAGTGGAGTTGCCATCATTTCAATGTACCTTCTAAAATCTGGACCTCAGTTTCAGACTTTTTTTTTTTAACAGCAGTGACTCTCATCCCCGAGTTTTGAACCACCCAGATTGATTAATCCCTACCGACTCAAACTACGATTTCTACTAAATTCTATGTTCAAAGAGCCTTCCACTTCATTAATAATAATAATAAGACTTGTAATGCGCACATATACACTTTGCTGGGTGTTCAAGGCGCAGTAAAACCAAAAAACAAAACCTTTGTTATGGATCAACTTATCTCTTCACATCGCCAAGCTGACTCTCTTCAGATTTTCAATGGATTTTTAAAGACTCATTAATTGTTTGAAGCTTTCTTTTGTAACAATTGCTTTTAGTATATATTATTTTATTGTTTTATGTTTTTTTTTTTTTTTTTTTTTTTTTGGGGGGGGGGCGCATAGAGGCTCCTGCATTATAAACCATATAAATGTATCATATTAATAATCTTAATATTAATATTAATATGACATTGCCATTATTTTTGTTCAGACCGATACCGTCGCTAATACTCTTTGCGGTAACAATATACGAGAGAACAATCCACATCCCTATGCAGTGGATGACCAAATCTATGTGCGTGGATGTACCGATGCCGTGCTTACCTGGGCTGAAGATAACCTGGGGCTAATGGGAGGAGTGGCCCTGGCATTCTCCCTTACGCAGGTCAGTTATCTCTCAATATAAAAGCGTCAGTAAAATAGCAATATCGTTATTATCGTGATTTTCATTTTTTTTTCTTTCTGATTTCAGGAAATTTCTCCAAATCTACTTGGGACTTAAAATTTAAGTTTCACAGACTAAAATTACAAAGACCTTCACAAATTGTCAGTTGCTTCTCAATATAAGCATTCGGTGTGAACCAAAACTGTTCAGTCAAAATATTTTGCTATGCAAACGTGCAGGATGAAATAGTTCCCTGGGTGACCTTTATCACGGTGCAGCCATCTTGAATTTCTCCAATTGATATCAATGTTACCAAACCGAGGCTGGAAGAACCAAATAGTCTGGCTCCTAATTGCTAGATGATTATTAGCATGCATTATTGTTATTCGATTTGAGGAACATGACCAAGATGGACTTAGCATGATAAAGGTCTTTACTATGACTCTCTTAGGTTTATATGTAGGTGCTATTTTCTGTATACACCCAAACCAAACAGTGTACTCCTTTAGTGTACACCATGCCCCCAAAAAGGCTGACAAAAAAAAATTTTCATGGCCTGACGTTTGCCCCCTTACAGAGTCTTTCTGCAAGGCTAAAACAAACAAATTCTGAATGTTTATTCCATCTTTGTCATACCACGTCCAAGATACGTATAAGGAAACCCTGTTTACATCAATTGTAATAACATCAAAATAATCAAAACTTTGTTTCTTCTTTCCTTTTTATTCTGATGCTACCATTTTATTTCGGACTTTAATCTTTGGTTACCTGGTTCCTTGGTAATCACAACTTATTTCGTCCTTTCCCGCTGACAGGCTGTCGGCTTATCTCTCCTCATACTATTTATCGACAGGATATGGGATAAGATGGTCAGGTATAGGGTATCTGACACCGACACTTAACCCTTGACCTTTGACATTTGTAAGTTTAGCCTGCAGGAACTTGGATGGGTTTGACGTGTGACCGTATTTTTTTATTTTAAACAAAACTAAAACTGTGAAAGAAAACCTTTCCTCATCCCACCAAAACTAGAATTTTGTTTAAACCCCGTCCATTTGAAGGTTGCAATAACATACTATGTAGTTATAACAAACTAGTATTATTTGTAAAGTCGCTGTGAGTTTGTGAAATATTTGTTTTGATTTTGTAAAGTACAAAGTTTCCTGAAGTTAAATGAATATACCTTCTCCACCCTGGCTGAATTTACCCCAGCCCCTTTTTAAAAGTCTAACAAACATTTTGTAAAATTCTCTATCAAGATTCTTCTAACCCATTTCTTTATATTTCATGTTTCCATAATCACGTGGTTCTCCCCTGGATTTTTTAAACACTGGGGCATTCTGTTCCCATATTTTGGAAGTTTGGCCTGAGCACACTGAGGTCAGACATAGGTCATTGGAAAGTTTGGTAATTGTTTTTTTATCTTTAAAAGCCAAACTGTGCATCGCATGGCATTCTAAATCATATTTATCTCTTAAAGATTTTGGGAAATTGAACTGAAAAAAAAAAAATATATATATATTTATTTTATTTTGGTGAACTGAATTAAAGAAAGTTAAGCAGAAAGAAAACATTTTAAAAATATATTTTAATTGACAGCATTTTGCGCATACATGTACTTGCGCAGCTGGTGCATTCTGGTGCATACTAGCTTGTGCATGGGGGAGAACCCTAATTGTAACAATAACAATAACAACATATCCAGTTACTGTGTTTACAAAAAGTGTGACATTGTACAACCCAGGGCATTTCTTGGCAGGCAAGAAACTGCACTAGTTATATAAGTAGTGATACATTTGGTAAAATTAGCAGCAGATATATATTTGTGGAGATGATCTGATTTTGTATATTTTTTTGGTGGTATTTCTAAGAATAACTATAAATAGTGAGACGAGCAGAGTATACTCGAAACATTCAGACCTCACCAGCTCTTTTCAGAGCCAACTCTCCCTCAAAAGAGGTTTAATACATGGTTGTACCCACGAGTTTACTTTTTATTTAGAATTAATTCTTGTATATTTGGTTTGCGGTAACACCATGTGTGTGTCTACTTGCCAGGTAGAGTTGTTCTTAGGGAACTGTCTTGCTTTATTCTACTGCCGTGGAGTAGATAATCGGAGGTTCGGGAGACTTCTCAGTTCTGAAAAAAAAAATGTCCTGCTTTTAACTATTACCAGGGCGGATGGTATAGAAATTAGACTGGACTACTCTTATTAACTCTGAGTTAATTCTTATTATATAACACCCAAGCAGATCCTTGCCATTTGATTGGAGGATTGTCCGTCACGTGATAGCAAATAAAAGTACCATTGCACGCTGAGTCACTCGCCGTGCTTTTTCGTTCCATCCGAAAAGTACCATTGCACGCTGGCACGCTGCCAGCGTGCAATGGTACTTTTCGGATGGAACGAAAAAGCTGAGTAAAAACATCACTGCGTGCGCGTGTCTTTGGTAACGCAGCAGGTGTTACTGCAAGAAGGCATAGTAAAATTACTAGCATTCGGCTTCTACAGTTGAAATTGTTTGTTTTGAAAGTTGTTTCTTTCAATCAAAATGACAAAGTTCTACTTGGATGTTATATAAAACAAATAATGAATGTTTTTCATTCGTGCAATGGTGCGAATATGTTCATTCGTTGAAAGCTGGAATGTTCCATTCAACTCGGCTCCGCCTCGTTGAATAGAACATTCCATCTTTCAACTCATGAACATATTCGCACCATTGCACTCATAAACATTCATTATGTGTATATTATTCATCATGCAAAGCTTCAAACATTACTTATTGTATTGTTTTATTTTTATTTTACAGGTTGTGGGTATTTTCATGACTTTCCTTTTCATCACCCAAGTGGAGCAAGAACGAGATGAATATGATGGCGGCCCTGCTTCAAAACCAATGAATCTCTAACACAAAAAATATACATATTTCAAATTTGCAACACGATTTTGTGAGTAAGTTCACTGGGAGACAATTTGGGTCCAATTTCACGGCACTGCTCGCAATGGAATGCTTTTGCGGCCCTGTAGATGGCACGTGAATCTACGGATCATAGGCGTAGTACTCCGCCGCAATCAGTGCTTTGAAGTTTGGCCCAGGCCTCTGTGACTTGGTACAATGCAAGTTGGTTTTTGACCCATTGAAGCCCGGTTCATACTTCTTGCAAATGCGAATGCAATACAAATCTGGACATCACGTGGCTGTTTTCGCAGCGAACATTTCGCTGGAGTTCAGCACAAGTCAACTGATGTGAATTATTCATTACTAATTTGTGACTTCAAAATTCGTATCACATTCGCAGGAAGTACAAACCTGGCTTACGGCTTTTCTCATTATAGCCTAGGCTTATAGCCTTTCTCCCTATAGCTCTGCCTTGGTTGTATATGGCTCCTGTATTCTCTCTATTTTAAATCAAAAAAATTGCATGGAATTTGACTGCATTAAAAAAAGTAAAAAATCAAAAAATGAAATTGCACTATTATAATCTAAAAAACAGTTGAGAACTGTAGTAACTAGATTGCAAGTATATAAAGAAAATATAAAGTATGTTGTGTTTGGGTAACTGGGAGACCATTTTATTGTTTCTACCTACGGACAAGAGTTTGTAGAAGTTTATAGTTTCCCGATTACGCGATACTGGAGCAATACATTGTAGGTTTTGCAGTTTGGATTGCTTATGCATGCTCTTCGTAACTGGGAATGTATACTTTTTTTGGGGGGGGGGGGAGGGGTTAAACATTCAGTGTACCTTTTTGATTAATGTAAACAATTATGTTAAATACACGATTGTACTTTATATGAAAGTGCCTATATGTTTTTTTTCAAGGGGTGTAGATCGGGTGTAGGTTTTTGTTTTGTTTTGATATTATTGAATTCACCATGAGGCTTGATGCAGTTGTCTTCCTTGAAGTAGCAGATGACATTGGTAGTCACTAGTCAGTAGGTCAGCGACTTCCAGTAAAGCAACCCCCCCCTTCCATTCAAGGGAATGCCAGACAGCGAGTTTGCTTTCATACATTCCCCCCCCCCCCCCCCCCCCCCCCCCTCAAGCCCTCATCCTGTCATATTTGTCAACAAACTTTCAACGTACTTCACTATTTATATGTTGGAATTCCACAGAAAATTGCTGGTAAATCTTGTAGAAAAAAATATATTTTGTTTTTAGGTTTAAGCATTCAAGCGATCAAAAAAAAGGTAAATATTGCCTTAGGTGCACTCGTAATATTTCCAGCTTTTATGTTTTGCATGGTGGTATTTAAATAGTAATAATAATAATAAAGTGCTATAAAACATTGATTTAGCTGTAGTCTTGCCCCCTTTCAGATATTTTACTTATTTGTATATGTTATGGTTACAAGAGGGTTATTCTGTCTTTTGGGGTTTAGAATGAAGAATTTGTAAATTTTGGTCTGATTTGAAAGGGTTATAATAATACTGACAGTGTGGAAACTAAATAAGTAGTACACAATTGTGTGGACAAAACGGCTGTTTGAAAATATTCATTAATTTTTAGTTGAAGCAGTTTTTAAATTGGAATGGAACATCCATGTTAGCGGGAATATTCTTTTTCATAAACTGTTGCTTTTACCATTCAGGCCCTAAAGTGTTTCTGACAAGTATTAAGTAAAGAATTGTAGCAGAGATGAAATTATCACTCCTTCAAAATTTGGCTGAAGAGGGAAAACAAAATATATATTAGATATGCATTGCTCTATTGTTTTTGAAAATTTTACAGGGCTTACACACATTCGTGTGTGTGTAAAAACTAAAATTTATATTCTTTATCCCCAATGCAAATTTAACAGTAAAAATACAGAATTGATCTTTGTTGAGTTCAAACACTTTCTCACATGACCTGCAGCCACACAAACATAGTTTCACTTGTTGCACGTAGGGCTATTAGTATTTGATGTCATAAAATATGGCATCATGCTTAAATAATTGTTTAGGAACCCCCAGCAAAAAATGGGCAATGCATTGAAAACATTTTATTTATTGGAAAATTTATAACATTATTACTTGTGCATGCCTGTCCCAATTATGCCACAGAAATTAATTAGAGGGAAATGTTATTTTTCAAGTACAAATAGATAAGAGATTGTATATTTAACGCATGTTGTACTTACTGCCTGTATTTAGAATGCATGTAAACTTATAACGACAAGTCTTCTCTAAACGGTATCAATTGCCTTCATTTAAAATGAAGAAAAAAAAGTTGTGATGATTTTAAGTGTGAGAGATAAGTGAAAAATTACATGGCTCAGCAGATGTTTTGAATGTATAAATAAGTTTTTGTATACAATGGTATAATTTCATATGATTTTGTTTACTACACAACATTTGATTAACTTGAGTGCATGTTTTGGGTGTTTATTATTTTAATTTTATGTAGTGAAGTACATTTTTTCTATTAAAGTATGATTTGTGAAACAATTTCAGAGTGCCTGATTTTTTTGTTATTGAGGCAAATTCTTCTTAAAGGAACACGTTGCCTTGGATCTGTCGAGTTGGTCTTTGAAAATCTTTCTGTAACCGTTTGTTGTAAAATGTATATGGTTAGAAAGATATTGTAAAAGTAGAATACAATGATCTACACAAATATGCCTCGAAATTGCACGGTTTTCTTTTCACCCTGTCGACTAACACAGTCGGCCATTTATGGGAGTCAAAATTTTGACTCCCATAAATGGCCGACTGTGATAGTTCGCGACGTAAAAGGAAAACCGTGCAATTTCGAGTGATACTTGTGTGGATCATTATATTCTACTTTTAAAACATCTTTCTAACCATATGCATTTCATAACAAACGGTTTCAAACGCTTTTAATAGACCAACTCGTCCGATCCAAGGCAACGTGTTCCTTTAATGTCATAGCTGCCTGTTGTTTTTGTATTCCCGGGGCTTGAATTGATTGAAGGGGCAAAGGCACAAGACACCACCACGTCTTGTATCTCTCACAGTTTTCTACCAAGATGGGAATATTCTTGACACAGTTTATGCATTTGGCTGTATTTATTTTAACAGGCTTGTTGTAAGCGAAGATTGATCAGATTTGTCTTTATGGGTATCATTAACCAATAATTGAAACGACGTTGTTTCTTTTAAATATGGGTCATATTGTATTAAAAAACACGAGACCCCTTGACTGTGACCAGTTTGGGGCGGGGGGGGGATAACCTTTCCCCTGCGACCTCCATGGTATTATTTATCCCCACTAAAAAGTTCCCCCAGCTGCCGGTGTCGCATGCAATAATGTCCTCTATGCAATACTATCCAGAGGACAGTATTGCATATGCAATTATGTCCGCCGGACGGTTTTGCATATGTAATCATGTCCGCCCGGACGCTGCTGCATAATGCAAATGTGTCCGCCCGGACACATTTGCATATGCAGTTGCGTCCGCCCCCGTGCAAAACCGTGCAAAACCGTCCTTGCAGTAAATTAAACGCCCCTGGTCGACGGAACACGTTCGCCATTTTTTTACAAGCTAAGTGCGAGCATAATCGTAGGTTCAGTGCATGCAAGCTCGCTTACGCGCGCACATAAAACATGTACAATCCACCGGACGGTTTTTGCATAGCCCCGGACACGATTGCATATGCAAAAGTGTCCGGAGAGGACAGTAT
This sequence comes from Asterias rubens, assembly GCF_902459465.1. Taxonomy (NCBI): domain Eukaryota; kingdom Metazoa; phylum Echinodermata; class Asteroidea; order Forcipulatida; family Asteriidae; genus Asterias; species Asterias rubens. The sequence goes on along the minus strand of NC_047081.1, from coordinate 10,321,619 downwards.
TGCATGGCGGACACAATTGCATCTGACACAGGCCCCCACCCCAATGGAGATTGGGCGACCAATGTCCATTTATATTACTAAATAAGCTAGTCACTTATTATGGAACGTGTCATTTTCTTTGCTTCCATCTGCAAGATTACAAAAAACAGGTACTGGTACCTGCAACTGCTCTCTTCCACAGGCTCAAGGCATGGACATAAAAACAGCCTGTTTACTTTCAGGGTGTGCATGATGATGATGGATATAGAGAATGAGGAGAAAGTACTAATAGCCAGTCTAAATTCGCTGTACCATCCCCCGGGCTCCCCGTTTGGACTTTGATCTCTCGCTCGCCACGCGTTTAACACAAGTTGGGAACAAGGTGATTTCTCCATCTTTTCTTTTTGAGAATAATTAAAACTAAAAAGTACACATGTCCACTGTAACGTGTCATCGTTTGTGCTGCGCCCTCCGCTCTTCGATTAGGCTGAACAATTTTCACGGGCAAAAGATCATCCGTTCATCGAATATACGTTTTAGTTTCCCTGCTACCTTAAGGTCTTTCAGCACAATGTCTTCATACACTATCGAGGAGAAGGGGCCAGCAAATTCACTTCAATATCGCATCTTTTTCAGTGAGTTAAAAAATGGTTTCCGTCTTTATTTTAGTGTGTGTTTTTGCCTTCACCAGTTCCAGTATTACGTTTTTTACTTCCACGCTCATTCAAGTTTGTTTTGTTTGAAATAACCACACTGCACTGGCTGGACTGGAATTTTCAGTGAATTATTGCTGTTTTTATGGTCAATCGGCTGTCATGACAGAGTAATTTCCGTATCCTGCCACTGGACTGTGCCAGTGCCACCACTTTTTCAGTCGTTATGATTTTTTGTTAATTAAGAAATAAATTCTGTAAGACTGTAGGCCTATCTCAGAATAAGAAATTCTTTTTGCTTAATGATTTGATTTTGAATAACTAAAATAAGTGATGGCAGGATATGGACATCTTTCCTGTTCCGTCACGGTCATGACTGTTTTTCACTGGAAAAATGTTTGTATATTGCTACTACTTTTCATCAATCATGTTTCTTATCAAATAAGTTTGTTTACATTTATTTACTTTTTAGGGATCACTTAAAAATGACTGAGATATTCATGTGTTGTAACACAACTTTCCTTATTTGTCTTTTGTTACTTCCTTTTTAGAAAATGCAAGTGGGAATTATATATCGCCGTTTCATGATATCCCATTGACTCCCTCTGGAAGCAGTGCCAGTGATGTGAGTTTATTATTTTATTAAAATGAACTTTCAAACAATATTTACCCACCTCCCCTTTTTTTTAGGAATTTGAATAAATAATTTTTAATTAAATATTCACAACCACAAAAATAATATTCTTCCCTGAAAAAAAAAAATACAAATAAGAAATAAAGAAATTAGTTATTGCATTCTGAAAAATAACACCTTTAATTTGTCTGTTTGTAAAACTCTCTGAAATTGAAACAACCTGGAGTTTGGAAATTCCTGAACTGAAGGTATTTTGGGGGGAATTTTTTTGAAGAAACTTCAGTGTGGCCTCACTGTAAAGTTGTGGCGTGTTCTCTACTGTTGTGGCAGAGTGGTCTAGTACACCAGACCCAAGCAGCAGAGTGTGGGTTTGAATCTCGGTCATGACACTTGTGCCCCTGATGAGCAAGGCACTTAACCATAATTGATGCCTAAAAATTTGCGTTAGTGTACAGCATGAAGCTCTACCAGCCAGGCTCCTATACCGTGACTATATCCGTATCAACTGTGTAAAGGCAAAGAAGTTGGTGGCAAAGTGCCCCTGGTGGTAGTTGGTTTGTGTCGACAGCACAAATCAGTTGAGTTCACCCCTCGCCTTGAAGTGGTCGTTCAGACTTGTGATGTTAGGCGATCTCTCATAAAAATAGAATAGAAAAAGTTAAATTAAATGTCTATTTGGGCAGATTTTATATTTTATGAATGTGTCAAACCAAAAATATTTGGTGTGTCGCTTTTACCAATTTCTGTAGCCATTATAGTAAAATAATAATGAAAATTAATTTTGCAATGATTCTATTTCTCTTAATAGCCAGCTGTTTTCAACATGGTAGTTGAGGTGCCCAGATGGACCAATGCCAAAATGGAGGTAAAAAAGTGGAATATTTATGTTTCAAAAATATATTTCAATATTGAAAACATGTCCTTTAAAAACAAAAACAAAATTCCCTTCACATCAATGCTTTGTGCCAAATGTTTGTTCTTTGTAAATTTCAGTTGAGAATATTCAGGCTGTTATCTGAGTTTTTATTGTTTAAAGTGTGTATCAAAAAATGCTGTATTTACAAAATAAATGGGTTTTGATCTACTTCTCTAGCACATACATGTAGGATACTGTTCCCAAAAGCTTCTTGGAATCTATAACTCCATGGGGTTGTCAAAAGGTGGATATTCCACATCATTGCAGCATTCCTTCTAAACTAAGATCTGGCTCCCAGTTTCAGACCTTTATACTCAGCAGTGACTCTTACTCATGTTATTCATTTATTCGAAATTTTAGATCAAGGTGGGCGAGAAACTTAACCCCATCATGCAAGACGTTAAGAAAGGCAAGCTACGTCTCGTCAAGAACTGCTTCCCTCACCATGGGTACATATGGAACTACGGAGCACTACCACAGGTCAGAATGCTCTCTCTGTAGTTACATGGCAATATAAACCAGAACCAAAAAAAACAGGCTTGATACTTCAGGGAGGCAGCAAAGGCGATTGCATTGGTGCCATTGAAATGCTCCAGCAGAAATTAACATCTTGTGTCTTACAGGATCATTTACCACATAAGGTAACTGCACAATGGCATTGCTCATCTTTCCTTAAAAAAACTAAGAAGATGATACTGAAGGGTTGGACAGTAGGAGGGTTGACAGTGTACTACCACATATATTTACCACATTTTTGTTATTGTGGTATTGGACATCTAGCCTTGAAAAACACTGTAGATGATATTGAATGATCAGACAGGAGGGGGCTTTTCTTGTTAACGAAATGTACCATTGACACTATTCATCCCTCAATCGTGATTCATCAATTTTTTTCTTCCCGCAGACGTGGGAAGACCCTGGCCACAACGATGAGCACACCAAGTGCAAGGGTGACAACGACCCTCTGGATGTGTGTGAGATCGGGTCAAGGGTCGCCAAGAGAGGTGAAGTCGTACAGGTCAAGGTGCTTGGTGTTCTCGCCATGATTGATGAAGGTAACGAAGAAGACCTTGAATTACTCAGAAGTGGGTCTGATTTCCAAAGGCCGCTCAAAGGCTCAGCGGAATGTACAAGCTAGATCACTCTTTTTGTAAACGAAGATGACATTGTCTACACCTTGCTTAATTTATTTTTTCTGATTTTTTTGTTTTATGACAGGGGAGACAGACTGGAAGATTCTGGCGATTGATGTTAGAGACAAATTGGCAAAGGATCTAAATGGTGAGTTGTACAGCATGAGCCCCCGACTCCTACACACTTACAATATCACCAAACTGTTTATGTTTACCTACAAAGCAATCATGGTCTTTGATTTACTGCCGTAGTTTCTCAAGATACTGTTCCCAAAAGCTCCTTGAAATCTACAACTCAAGAGGGTACCGTAATGACATCATTTCAACATAGGTCCTAGTAAGTTGCAGACCTTTTTGTCAGTAACAACTTTCATTCCTGGATGATTTTCTTTCTTACAGATTTACAAGATATAAAAGAACATATGCCTGGCTTCCTTGAGGTAAAAGTCATAATTTTATTAATATTCAGACACAAAAATACTTTCAGATTGTTTTCTATTTTAAAATTACAAAATTTTCTTTGGTATTTTAAAGATTTGTTGAATGCATTGTTGATACATTTTTTGTTTAACTTAATAATATTAGAAACTATTTCTTGTATAGAGCAGATGCATTGAGGCAGAGTCTTAATTGATCTCTTTTTCTCTCTCTATTCTTTGAACCCATTGCACCTTTCCAGTCTACGTTTGAGTGGTTCAAGATATACAAGGTCCCCGATGGTAAACCATTCAATACATTTGCTTTCAACGATGAGCCTAAAGGCAAGGTTAGTATGAAGCTAAAGTTTTAAAACCCTAGGCCTGGAAAATTCTTCTTGAAGTTGGAAGACCACGCTTCTTGAGTGTAGAGAACTGACTCTAGAAAACCAATACGATTACTGTGTCAGCTCTACCAACCCTGTATAATGCTTTTAAAGGATAATTATAACCAAATTCTCTTTGAATGATTTCCATTATAAATTAAAACTTGACTTTTTTGTTTTTAGGATTTTGCTCTGTCGATCATCAAACAGACCCATGAACAATGGCAGAGACTCATGCAGGGCAAGACAGATCCAGCAGGACTCTCCTGGTAAGTCAAACACCAGGGCCCAACTTCAAAGAGCTGCTTAACGTTAGGCTTACTGTGCAATTTCCTGCTAACCGTAAAGCCACGAAAAGGCATGGTAACCTTCCCGTGCTTACTATATGAAAATGGATGACGTAGCAATGTAAATCAATGGTGAACATGCAAGATGGCCGCCTATGTGTTAAGGAGATTTGTTTTCAGGGTTTTATGCGTTTTATGTCCCTACATAAATGCTCCTTTATCCCTTCTTGTTTCAGTGAGAATATTTCCGTTGCAGGAAGTGCACACCTTATTTCAGTCGAACAAGCTCAAACCATCGCCGCAGCTGTAAGTTCTTTGACTTGTTCATGTTACTTCAAGTTCAGATATATATTGTAAAAGGATGAGTGCTACACCGTACTTGATGGAAACAAGTTGTTAGTCGTTCGATTGTTAAATCTTGACACTCACTGTTTTTTTTGCTGAGGGAAAGGGAGGTATATTATTATCTGGCATGCTCTCATAAATTCTAACTTGACCTGTTGACCTTATGAAATTTTGTGTAATAATTTCACTTAATCTGTCATGGTTCAGGCAAGCTTTGTTTGTTTAAATAAGAGAGGACCAACACCCATTTGGAGTCTGAATTAATGTTTTTGAATCAATGGTACCAGGGTTTGCTCACCTGGAGGTTGCTCTACAAAAGCGTGCCCCAAACCTTATGACATAGCAACTGTCTCTGTAGTCTGAAGAATTCAAATTAAAGTGGTAACTTGCGACTTTAGCAAGTCATTGTACCAGATGGTTTTCAAATCAAACTTGCAAATGGCTCATTGTATGATGAGTGTATGATGATTATAACCACGATACTGAGAAAACTTAACAAGTTCTTCTTGTTTTCTTGCCCAGGCTCCAGAAACTGGAACTCCAGAACCAGTCAACACTGATGGTAGGATATTATTTTTCTCTCAATTTGTTCTCATCTTGTTCTCTCTAAACTTAAAAGGTAGTAAACATATTTTGCAAACAAAACTATTGAGTTATTAAAAAAAACACAAGCGCCTATTCTGTCCCCCATCTTGGGAGTCCAAATGTACACAAAGGAATTGACGTCGCCCCCCCCCCCCCCCAATTATTTGTGGAAATGGTAGGCGGTACTTTTTATAGGTGTGGTCCGCATCTGCAACCAGGTAAATAGAAAGATGGAAAGCACTGAACAAAGTTGAGTGTGCAGACAGGTAGTTCCTGTCCATTTTGTAATGATTGAAGTTGCATGTCAGTAGCTTTTGTTGATATGCAGGCATGCAACTTTTCAGCTGCTCAGCTGATTTCCGATTTTTCTTTTCAAAACAGTGCCATAGAAAACTGAAAAAGTGTGATCGGCCATTTCCTCTTTTTTTTTTGCAATCAGAAAGTTGCATGTCTGTAACATTGGAAGGATTTTAATGATGCCAAGTGATGTTTAATTTTTCTTTTCTTTTTTGACAGTCGATACGTGGCATTTTATACCACAATAGCAGTCAAGCCGGATGAAACCAGCTCACTCTGAGCATGTCTGCAAGCTATGACATCACAAACTGCGAGCTATGACATCACACACTGAAAGCTAGGACATCATACACTACAAGCGATGACATCACTCACTAAAAGCGATGACATCACTCACTAAAAGCCATGACATCACACACTGCAAGCTATGACATCACACACTAAAAGCCATGACATCACGCACTGAAAGCTATGACATCACACACTGAAAGCCATGACATCACCACTGCAAGCAATAACATCACACACTACAAGCTATGACATCACACACTGCAAGCTATGACATCACACACTGCAATCTATGACCTCACACACTGCAATCTATGACATCACGCACTGCAAGCTATGACATCACCACTGCAAGCAATAACATCACACACTACAAGCTATGACATCACGCACTGCAAGCTATGACATCACCACTGCAAGCAATAACATCACACACTACAAGCTATGACATCACACACTGCAAGTGATGACATCACACACCACAAGCTATTACATCACACACTGAGTGCCTGTCTTATTTTGTGATTGTTTTATGAAAGTTCAATGCAAATAAACGAAGAATACTTCAGTTGGATTTTTATGCATAACTTAATACAGGGTTAAATGGTGACTTTAAGAGTTTGTTAGTTCAATGAAATTATCCAAGGTTGGTGAAAAGGAATGAAATTAGACAGCGATTAATATATAATTAAAAAAAAACAGTATTTGCCCGTCAGGGAAGGGTGAAAATAATTTTCTAAAAGTGTTCAGTCTTTGTACAACTGAACTTTTGAAACTTGCATTTGTTGCAATTTCATTACTTTGTTTTGTAGAAAATCTTTAGCTTCCAGGATGAGGTTACTAACCAAAATACCCTGTCACATGTACCACTTGTAACTGGTAGCCTGCTCATTTTTGCTTAGCTGAAAAATTGTTCAGCAATGGACCCTAGTTTGCTTTGCACAGAATCAAGCATACCACCATAGTAAGCAATCACTCTTTATGGTAAAAGTGTTGAATTTTGTTAGGCCGTGTCCGAAACGGCGACTTCGGCTACAGCTACGGCTAGGGCGCGCGCGTCTGCCTATTCTTCAACACTGGAAGACGCGCTGATCTAGATGTAGCTGTAGCCGAAGTCGTCGTCTCGGACACGGCCTTAGAGTTTATGAGGATGATTAATAATTACTATGGTACCCATTGTATAGGATTAAAACGGCCGCTACTTACCGGACAATCTCGGTAGTCTATTTGGTCTGATATCTGAGCTCAATATCATATAGCTGCTTAAGTAGAAATTTTGGCTAAACAACTTTTCACTAAATAAAAATAAGCAGGATACCAGTCACAGATTGTACATATGATATGTTATTTTGGCTGGTAACCTTATTCTAAAGCTTACCCATTTCTTGTGCTTAAGCAGCTCTATGGAATTGAGCCCTGCTTTAGAAAGGCAAAGGTCTTTTTTTCAGAATGCTCAATACTGTACAATCAAAAGCTGCTGTAGGCTTAGCCAAAAGTTTCTAATGCCATTCATTTTAAGGGTTATTGCTTAATCAGGGAACGATTTCCCTTGAATAGCAGAGCAGAATGCTACACAAAATTGTGTTGGTGCTACTCAAAAATCACCATTTGCAACTCAATATTATTTGTATTCGGTGTGCACAAAAAAAGTGCAGTCTAAATGTTTTGCTATGCAAAATTGCTGGACGAAATCGTTTCCTGTAAATGAATACCTTTCTTTAGTGAAAGCTTTGCCAAAGAAACTTGATTTTTTTATACTCGGATAACAATCTTTAAATTGAATCATGTATACATTAAGGTTAATAATTCTCACTAAAGGCAATAGGGAAACCTTTGGTAATTGTCAAAGATCAGTATTCTCACTTGGTTTATCCCAACATAATGCATAAAATAAACCTGTGATAATATTTTGACTCATTTGGTCATCAAAGTTTCAAGAGAATATTGAAAGTAAAAAAACGTCCAAAACGCCCATCCTTGTTGCATTACCTATTTCTTAAAAACTGTGTTACTTAAGAGGGAGCCGTTTCTCACAATGTGATCAACATCTCTCCATTGCTTGTTACCAAGTTTCTAAGGACTATCTTAAGTAATTACCAATAGTGTCCAGTGTCTTTAAGACATTGGCTCATCATATCTGAAGAGTATAAAGAAATTAAAACAATTTTCATAAAAAGACTATTCCAGTATAGTTTACTAGAGGAGCTGATGGTAATAGACGAAATAAAAAGTGGTAATAATATTGAAAACAATATTATTTTGATCTCCGCTCCTTTATTTATTATTTGTACAAGTGTCTGAATGTCCGGTTAAAATGTTCCTTTATGTAGAAAAGAGTGCATATCAACGTATTGATTGTGAAGAAGTTATGAAGTCTATAAATTAACCTCAGGCTATGTGATTCAATATTTTAGTGATACACTTTTTTGGAAGGTAGTTTTATTGAACTTCAAAATAAATTTTTACCGTTTGGGAGTGAACACTGGACCTCATTTGGTCTACAATGTAACTACTCGCTCATTTGGGCCACAGTGTGGTCTGGACCATTTGTTATAGTTTATAAACCTTTCTTATAGTTTATAAACCTTTCTATAGTTGATACGCAAACCGCCCTGGCCGGATGTTGGCAGACACAAAAGTCATTAATATGTAAGCCATCAGTTAACAGAAAATGCATTCCATGATTTATAGTTGTTTGTGAAAATTTCTGAACATTTTTGTATTTTTATTGTTAGAAACGGATTTATCTGTTTTAGGTTTGCAATTGCATTGATTGCCTCCTGTAGTAGTTAAAGTCCCCAGCACCACACACCTGCAACCTATACATCTCAACATTGGGAGATTGATTGCAGTATTGATCCAGATCCCTTTATTTTGTTCGATTATTGGTTGGCAAAAACTCGGGGTGGCTTTGAAACGAGCCCCGCCTATTAAACCCATTAGCTCAGAACATAGCCATTATCCCTCTGGAATTGTAACAGCCAAAAGACGACTTTTTTTGCGCGTGCGTGTGTGTGTGAAAAACATGGCGTCTGACGAAGAGGTAAGAATTTTGCTAAATGAATTGGTTTTGTATTTTGGAATTGTCCACTACATTTACAAAATAAATTGTTACATGTTTATGATAATGTCGTAGGTTTACCTATCTATACCTTAGGGTCTCTATAAGTAAGCTGTGGCTGCCTAATTAGACAGTTTTTTTAACACGTTAAAAAATATTGCGTCGCGTGTGTTGCAGTTTGTTACAACCGCCCGCCGTACGCGGACCACGGTTACCCAGCTTGATGAGGAAAAGGTCGAGTTGGTCCACTTGACGCATTTTCTGCACGGTGTGCATCATCAATCAATCAATCATTTACGAATCATAGTTACCAAAGAATTTACAGTGAAACATCGCACTAACTTGTGGGACAACACCAAGTAAACCCCATATCCATATAAAAAAATTACAAAAATCCTTTTTCTTTTTCTTTTTTACAAATTTTTTATAAAAGTTCTTGACTTTGGTATTGAAAAGAAAGTTTGAGTAATGTTGGTTAGGTTTAAATTGGGTAGTCTTCTCACGGCGTGGTCAATAGAATAGATATTATTTTTTACCTGCACTTTTTGATCGGTCTCTAACTAAAAAAAGTCTAACCAAGTAGGTTTTGTAGTTTGCTTTGTGTAGGCCTACGACGTACTTAAGATTTTCAAAGGAAAAATCTCCAGAATAATTCAATCAGAGCTTTGATTTGATGTCCCACTTCTTTTTTGATCAGAAAAAGCAAACTGGCACCAAATAAGAAATAAATATTATATTAAATTCAATTGATTGTTTTTTCTTCTCTTGTGTCACAGGAACAGGATCTTGAATCCTTGAGAGTAGCTGTCCTTGCATCTCTGAAAGCAGTAAGTATTCTAAATGTCCGCCCCCTTAAAACCAAAACCTTAAAGGCCAAGTTATAGTTGGTCGCGCGACCATCACTCGATGGTCAGGCGATTGAAATCTTGACGCGCGTTCAAAAAAGGACCTAGTTTTTAGGCCTCAGCAATGACTATTAACTTTGTCGCGCGTCAAAATTTCCATCATGCGACCGTTGCGTGACTGAATACAAACCGGCCGTAACACTGCAATGGACTAGTTGCGAAATTGTAACGCTCCGTCGGGAGGAGGGTAATGTTATCACAACTAGCAATTGGACTTGCCCTTTTTCTTACACTTAACAGTCACAAAGCCTCTAGAAATAAACTATTGCTAAGTCACAAGTCTGCTTGCATTTTAATTTCTCACACTATAGAAACAGTTGCTTTTCCAAAATAACCATGGCAAGCAACCTGAAAAGTTAACCCTGGTACAATCGTACAAAAACTTTTATCTCGGTGAGACAAAAAATGTTTGAGCATGTACAACAGATTTATACGCGAGCGACTCTCTTGAAAACATTTCTCTGTAGTTTTAACTTTTTTTCTCAAAAAATTGACATCCAATGAAGCTGAAGCTTCTACAGGTAAACTGTATTACATAAATCTTCATTCATATTCAGAAGGGATCCATGTCATGGCCAAACAAACTTGATCTATAAAAGGTATCAAACCCTTTAGGGCAAAATGTATTCGGTTTTTATTTGGTTTATGAAAAGTATTTTGGCGTCTGCAGGCCTGTATGCTTCATTTTTTGAAAGGGCTAGGTCACTGAGGCATTTTTTTTTTTTTGGGGGGGGGGTAAAGGGCACCCTATGAGGAAACTAAATTTATACTGTAGAGCATTTCAATGGGACAAAGGCAATGACCAGGGGGCGTGAAGGCAATTGCCTTCGTTGCCTCCATGAAGTATCAGGCCTGCATCTGTCTTTCTTGTTTCAACTGTATAGATTTAGTCAACGAGGTTTGTACTTGTTTTCTTTGTCAGAAATCGCAGCAAGACTCCCCCAACAACAATGCTGCCTCTCAGAGCCCAACTAATGAGCAGTCGGTCGTTAAAGAAGAGGATGAGGAGGAGGTACTGGACGCCCTACGAAGAGCCGCTCTGAAATCAACCAAAGAAATCAGATTAGAGGTAATTATTATCTACCCCGTTCCTTAAAGGCAGTGAACACTATTGGTTATTACTCAAAATAATTACTAGCATAAAACCTTGCTTGGTAACGAGTAATGGGGAGAGGTTGATAGTATAAAATATTGTTAGAAACAGCTCCCTCTGAAGTATTATAGTTTTCAAGAACGAAGTAATTTTCCACTAATTTGATTTTGAGACCTCGGATTTAGAATTTGAGGTCTCGAAATCAAGCATCTGAAAGCACACAACTTCGTGTGACAAGGGTGTTTTTTCGTTCATTATTTCCTCGCAACTTTGATGACCGATTGAGCTTAAATTTTTACAGGTTTGTTATTTTATGCAATGTTGAGATACAGCAAGTGAGAAGACTGGTCTTTGACAATTATCAATAATATCCAGTGTCTTTAAGATCCTTGTCACATGAGTAATTTTTCAAACAATGTATTTTATGATTCCCATGAAAATTATTGAAAACATTAAAAAATGAACAGAGTCTCTTCTTAGAGATTGCCTGGAACTGGTTGCCTGTACATTGCCTCTTGTGACGAAGGCCCTTAGGTTTCATGAAATCACACAGCCTGTTTCTTTTTTTCTTTTCAAGTGAAACAGACAAAAAGAAATCAGTTCAACTCTAAATAAATGTTGAATAGACAAAGTGTTACCAAATTTATTATTTCCTTGGTTATTTCCCCATGTAAGTTTTGCTGTTACATGTATGTCAACAAATATTTATTTTATTTTACTATTTTTATTTATCAGTTTGTTTTGCATTATTTTTTGTTATTTTTGCCTCCAGTGATATATAATTTATATATTTTTTTTATTAAGTTTCAAATTTATTTTCTTTTATCTTTTATTGTTTATTCTGTTTTTATTGTAGGCATGCTTTTAAAATATATATAATGTATTTGTAATAATCTTTCGTGTTTATTTGTTTCTGGTCCCAATTTTAATTTAATCTATTTTTGGTGTAATTTTCTTTCATAAGATGTTTCTATTTTAATTGTTAACTTTGTACATACATATTAGCTTATGTAGCCTATATGAATATTGTTAATTGTGTATTATCCTTTCCTGTTATTGGTGGCTCGTCCGCTGTTGGTTTGGTCAATAAATATATAAAAGTTTGTGTGTAGAATTTGAAACCATATTTGATGTTGACATCAGTGTGATATTTTTTTATTATTTTTTTTTCAGGATATCCCTACACCACAGGCACCACAGCCTAAGTTCCAGCTGGAGGGGAACCTCATCGCAATCCAGACAGTACCTGAAGTGCCTATCCCAGCCCCAGTCGATCCAAACGACAAACCGAAGCTACCCCGTAACAACAAGTTTTCACGTTTTGCTTCGTCCGGTTCGGATTCGGGCAGTGATAGTGAGGAAGATGGTAGCGATGATACGTCTGATGGCGGAAGGAAAACCAAGAAGGCCTTCAACAGCGACAGCTCTAGGAGCTCTTCGTCAAACGGAAGCAGCGATAGCAGTAGTAGTAGCGACAGTGATCGCTCCTCGAGGTCCAACTCCAGCAGTAGGAGCAGCCGGTCCCGGTCAAGTTCATCATCGTCTTCTTCTTCATCATCTTCATCTTCATCTAGTAGCTCCTCATCAGACAGCTCCGATTCTGATTCAGACGACTCTACAAAGGAACGTCAGAAGAAAAGAAGAAATAACTTGGCCTCCCGTAGGAGGGAGACGAATGAGAGGGGAAGAGATGAGCGAGGGAAAGGCTCGAGGAACAATGAAAGATACCCTGATCGATCCGGACGTGACAGGGATCGGGAAAGAAGGCGAGTTTCCCCTCAAAGAGGTTCAGGCAGAGATAATCGGCCATCAAGACCCAGATTACCGGGACAAGGTGACTCACGCAATCACAGAGACAATATAAAAGGGTCCCAGAGGGATGCTGACCGATTCAGAACTCGATCCAGATCTCCTCGTTCGCGACGGGATGGCCAGGGACTTCGGACACGTCCAGATGGCACCCGTGGATTTGGATCTGGCGAAAGCCAAGTGCCTTATTCAAATCATTCATTGGAGTCGCGTCTGCGCAAGATCGCAGGCACCGATTCGGGTGGTGTGTCTAAGATAAAAGATGCCCGTGAAACTTTGTCAAGGAGGAATCAAAGAGCTGGCGAAAAGAGACCAGAAAGAAGTAACCGTGATCGAAACTCAAACACTGTCGTTGGAAAGGGTGATGACAAGTCACCAAGCAAAGCAAATAGTGCAAAGTCTAGAAACTCGTCAGTGGATAGTGATACCCATACTGACTCTGATATATCGTTTAGTGACCTGGAGAGTGATTCTGACAAGGAGACCTCTCGGTTCAAACATACCAAAGGTGAGAAACCTCAACATGAACTTGGAATTCGTCGGAGGCCACCCCCTCGACCGTTCAAGGATGGGTTAGAACGGGACCGCAGACGCGATGACCGCAGGAGAGATGATCGCCGGCGGAGAGATGATGATGGACACAGGGATGAGAGAAGGAGAAGGAGGGAAGATGGCCGTAAAAAAGATGATCGAATGGACAGAGACCGTAGCCGCAAACAAGAGGACAGGAAAGAGACAGATCCATCAAAATCCCGCAACGGTCCTTTGTCCACTGTCCAACCTCTAATGGCAAACAAAGAGGCTCGTTCCAAAGAGAGGAGTTCCATTCCCTCTAAAATTCCTTCACTTCTTGACATCAAGGTGAGGAATCCAAAACTCGGTGCTAGACTCGGAGTAGACCTGAAAAAATCGCCCAGGTCCGACCATGACAGTGCGGGTACCGCTAGGCTCCTTAAAAGCGCCGTCTCTGAAGAACGATTCACGTCCCCGTCCAGGTTGAAAAATCTGGAGAAAAAGTTTGAGAGCGAGTCTGGATCGGATGGTGAGGGTGTTCCCACTGGCCCTCGTAGCATTGTCAAGGTTGATAAAAAACGTAGAGATTTAAAATCTCGCTTGGGTGTACGTGCCGCTGCAGCGGATGAAGAGAAAGGTTCTCCAAACGAGAAGGCTCACAAACGGAAAAGTGACAGAGACAGGCAACTTGCACCTGTTGAGTCGTCGCAGCGTGACATAAGGAAGAGAAGATCCAGAGAAATGAGGGAAGAGGACATCTCAGTGAAAACGAGAAAGAAGGAATCCAGTCTTGACCACGGGGATTCTAAGACAAGATCTGGCAGTCCTGAAATACGCGTCACATTTATTGAAGGTTTGTTGAGCTTTTAGTTTCTGCTTCGCTCAGTTTTGTGCAATATACTTGTTTAGTTTTTAAAAAGCTAATGTAGTAGCTCTAATTAGCCATTGTAGGGTTTGCTCCAGATGATGTGTTCAGGTTCACTTCTTTTAGTGGCCGCCTCGCTAATTTTTTAGTCGATATTGCCACCTCACTAAATTTGTTTTTAGAACGATGCCTGCAGTTTGCCTAAACTTCAGCAATGCCAAACTAGAGTACAACAGCAGCCCTGCTTGGTTTGCAAGGTTCAGGGCCCAATTTCATAGAGCTACTTATGTACAAAAACAAGCTAAGCACACCAAATTATGCTAACCAGCCAACATGTACAATTTGTGATTGGTATCCTGCTTTTTCTTGCTAAGCAGGGAGTTTTGAAGCAATATTTTCTGTTTAAGCAGCTCTACGAAATTGGGCCCCGGTCATTACAGCAAAGTCAATGACTTAAAGTCACAATTTCCGTTAAACAGGATAACAAACGTTCATGTAGTTGAACATTCCAAAAACTCACTGAATTGTTTGTTTTTCCTTTAAATATGATACTGAAAGTTTACTTGTACTGTTAAGAAAATGTTTGGGAAAACACCCAAATGTAAGCTCTCAGTTTCGATGCAACACTTTCATGTGAAAATTGGGTTGAAAAAAGGTTGAGTATCATCTCAGCACTGTTTGAAAATGTATTTTGAGCAAATTTTTACCTCTGTCAATAATTTACAGGTCCGCCATCGAAACGGAAACCAGTTCATGAGAGACTTGGGCTCAAAACGGCAAGTAGCAGCAAGCCTAGACGGTCTGTAAAAGATCGCCTCGGGAAGAAGATTCATGACCTGAAGGAGGAACATCCAAAGAAGCTCTCGAAGAACCCACTTAGTGTCTCGGGAGGCTTTGACGACGATGATCTACTGGACAGCCCAGCAGAGGTAGAGGTCGCCACCAAACCAAGACAGTCCGTTATCGAACTCAAGACCAGAACTAAACAGGATGTCGAGACAAAACGGAAGGCGGAGAAACACAAACATCAGCTGGAAGAGGCGGAGAAGAAACAAAGAAGGATTAAGAAAGAGAAGCGTCTTCGGGAGGAGAGCAAAGAGCATCGTGAGGAGGAAAGAGAACAGCGAGCACAAGATGTAGAAATAGCGGAAGAAGGAAAGGATACTGTGGATGAGACTAAACAGATGAAGGAGCTTGAAAAATCTGTGAAGGAGAATGAGAATCAAGATGGAAAAACGGACGATAAGAACTCAGTTCCACAAAGTGAGACTCAAAACGAAAAGCGAGAGATTGAAAAAATTCATCATCCCGTTGAAGATGCTAAAAAGGAGGTTTCTTTACGGGAGGTGAAGAGGAAGAAGATCAAACTGAAGAGAAATTCTGCTCAGAGTGTCGAGGATGATGGTGTGAGGGTCAGTGTGGATAGAGAGGAGGAGGAGATGCTGTTTGAAGACGATGAGCAGCCCCGCAAATTCATCCAGTCACGCTCTCGTGCTGATGACAGAAAAGTCATCAAGGACTCCAGTGTAGAAGGTGAACATTCTAGTCGTAAATTTATTGACAGGTCGGAGAGAAACATTGTACAGGGAAAAGATTACGACAAGTCCAAGAGGAAGATCGTCTACGACGATTACAAAATGTCCGAGCAGGACGAGTACGATGAGCCTCGTCGAAATATTTACCAGGAAGACTTGAGGCACTCTCACAGAAAAGTCTACCAGGAAGATGAAGATACGTTGAGGCGGAAGATTTTCCACGATGATTCGGGCCCACCGAGGAGAAAGTTCCTGAATGCTGATTCTGATTCTTCAAGGAGGAGGGTGTACCAGGCCGACCGAGGCCCCTCTAGGAGGATGGTCGTCGAAGACTTGGAAAGGGAACCATCCCAATCCTTGAGCTATGAGGACGTCCGGCACACTAAGCTCAGTCGCAGGGGTGACTTGTGGAAGCGGGGACCCATCGAGGAGAGGACCAGGGAGGTGGAAGTCCGGATGGAGCAGCAGGAGAGGCAGGCCATCGAAGAGACGAAGGAAGCGGAAGCCAAGAGGTTGAAAGAGGAAGAGCTCAACGCTAGGATACAGAAGATTAAGAGGAAGAATGCGGCCATCTTGCAACGATACAATGAGATCGAGGCCGAGAAGATCATGTTTGGCTCGTGAGACGAGTTGGTATTTGAAAATTGAACATCTCAAAAGATTGTAAAAAACAACTAAGGGCCATGTCAAACGTGGCAGTTTTCAGGCAACCAGTTTCAGATAATCTCAAAGAAAAAAGTCATTCACGTCTAAATGTTCACATATTTTTTCTTTGTGATCATTGGGTGTTGTTTAAAAGTTATTCATGTGCTACAAATGTGGTCCTGTAGCATGCACTGCAGTTGGTTTTTTCAAAATTGTTTTTACAAAACTGGGATGCTCTGGTTTAACTTGCATTTGCATCTTATATTTCACAAACGAGAGATAAATGGTGCAAGCTGCAAAGTTTGAAAGCTTGATAGCTGTGTTTGAGATGTGCTTCTTGGTTCAAAGTTTTAATAAACTTTTGTTCTAAACTACAGGCTTTTTGTTTTTCTTGTAATTTTGTGTAAGCAGGCGCTTCTTGAAGTAAGAATTCTTTTTTTCAAGATCAAAGATTTTTACAAAATTTGTATACTTTTTTTTCTGTTTCTAGTATTTAGTTGGGCTGGATTGACTAGACACTAGTTTTGCTAAACGCATCTCCTAATAGCTTTAATGGCAAAGAAGGACAGTATGGTGGTAAAATTTTAAATGGGACACAATTTGTTTGTGTATTTGAACTGGATGTTCAAAACATTTTTACTTATCTTTATTATGTTGTGTTTGTTTAAGGAGTCAAACTGTTTGATTTACACGACGTTGTAAATGGTAGTCAGATTGTTCAAATTGTTTTAAAAACTGTGTTTGGTATATTTGCGCGTTGTTTGTAAAAATTGTCAGAAAGTAGAATTTTTTTGATTGTACTGCCTGGACTGCAGTTGAGCTAGGTTTGATTTTTTGTTCAAACCGCTGGACATTCACAATGGGTACTTTGGTTTGTGTTGATCAATGGTTGTTGGTTCGAATCCCACCCGAGTGATTTGCCTGTGATTTTTTTCCCATGGAACTCGAGGGGAAGTATACGTTGCGCGGGTTCTCTGCTGTGCCACGAGGGTTTTCCAGACTATCCGGTTTTCCTCCCTCAGGAAAAAATCAAACACTTTCGATCTTGGCTGTGCACCGTGGTCATAATGAGTTGACGTGGCTGGCAGCTGAATGCGCCCTTGCACATGCCTGCTTCTCGAACACGTTGTAGCCGCGTCCTTCGCAATTCAGCTCTAGCTGAGAGTAAGGACAATTAGCCCCCCAAATTATTATTATTATTAAACAGTGGTTACACACATTGCTGCAAGGATGAAACCAAAATTAACAAAGTTATGATGTTAGATAACAATATACCTTTGATTATTCGACCCAAAAGACTCCCAAATTGTGCTGTATCAATTAAAAACTTGTTTGATTCCAGTATGCACTGCTAAAACCAATGGGCCATATTTTTGACCGCGTGAGGGCGCTCTCAATCACTTCCGGGGGTATATTCATTCATACGCAAAACAGTTTTTAAAGATTGGAACACATTATAACCACAGACATCTAATCCATCACAGACAATAAGACTTTTAAAGGAGCCGTTATAATCCACCTCTAAAGCAAATTGAAACTACGGCGCAACAAAAGTGACAGAACGCCTATTAATTTGTGCAGGGCGATTCGCGTGTACCCCTGGAAGTGATCAAAATACTATTTATAGCGCCCTCGCGCGGTCAAAAATAAGGGGCATTGGGCTTGGCAAAGAGAAGCTGGATAGTTTTACCATTGTTTTTTTAGATCAAGGAGCAAGTATTTACAATGCAAGTAAATGACCATGACTAGATCGCGGTTTAAAATTGTGTTAATGTAGCTATGTTTGACCTCTCACCAAAGTCAACAAGACTGAACAAAAAACTGTTGCTTTCTGATTTTACATTTTGTTTGGCTTGGAGCCCCTCTTTAAACATGATAAAGATAGTGTTTCTCGCATGCAGGTTCATGTCAATGTGAATAATTTGTCAAACGCAATTTATAGAAAGACTTTTGATTCCTTCAGTGTTACGGTAGCTTCTCAATTATTTTGGGTTTTGCTTTCGGATCCTTCAAACCAACCTTACTCCAACTAGAGTATTTTATTCTGGTATGTGAACAAAAACTACAAATTTGTACTTAAGTGCCACAAGAAGGCTTCTGAATTTGTCTTATGAGTCGAAGAGAAAATAATTTTGAGTTGGTTCAGTGTTTATTTCAGCATGTTATTATAGAAAACAAAGATAGAAGGGGCTTGCCCAAGAGTGTCTGGCAGTGGCTGCTGAATGCGCTGTAGAACCTTGTAAACCCTGTGACAGGTGCTACATAAATGTGTCCAATTCATACACACTTTGAAACGCCAAAGATAACGCGCTGAACATTACATTTATGAAAACTTGGGTACACACCAACAAAAAGACAGGTTGACAAACTTCATGTGGTTTTACGTACTGATTGCTTTTAAAATTTGATGTACTTTTATTCATTGTGTGAACTGCTCATGTACAATTATTTTGTTGTCTTTATTTAAACACAAATCTGGTTTCTATGTTTACGAGATCAAGTCATGAAAATCTTGAAGTACATAAATCATGCTTGAGAATCTGTGTGTATCACTATTCACTATAGACTAAGCATCTCGAAAGACTCCACAGGCTTAAGTAAGTTAGGGCTAAGGACCATGACCCAATTGCATAGAGCTCTTTGACCAGAAAATAATGCTGAACAATAGTCTGCTAAGCAGAAAGTAGCAGGATACCAGTCACAAATTGTACGAGTGACATGGTAGTTTGGCTGGTAACCTTATTCTGGAAAATGTGCTTTGCTAATTTTTGAAGCTCTTTGAAATTAGTCCCATATTATTTCTGCTAACTCTCCCTGAAGTGGCACAACAGTCTGTGTTGTAGTCTTACAGTCAGTCTATACAAAAATGTATGTAAAATGTACATGTTGTAAATTTTTATTTAATACGCAACTGGTTTTAGGCATGACAAATCTGTTCTTTAAAGGCACTGGACACTAATGGTAATTCCTCAAAATAATTATTAGCATAAAAACTTTCTTGGTGATGAGTAATGGGGAGAGGTTGATGGTATAAAACATTGTGAGAAACGGCTCCCTCTGAAGTGACATAGTTTTGAGAAAAGTAATTTTCCACAAATCGATTTCGAGACCTCAGATTTAGAACTTGAGGTCTCGAAATCAAGCATGTGAAAGCACACAACTTCGTGTGATAAGGGTGTATTTTTCTTTCATTATTATCTCACAACTTCGATGACCGATTGAGCTCAAATTTTCACAGGTTGGTTATTTCATGCATATGTTGAGATACACCAACTGTGAAGGCTAGTCTTTGAAAATTACCAATAGTGTCCACCGCCTTTGATCTTAGGTAAATCAGGCTCTTATAAAAACAGGGCCCAATATAATGGTTCCGCTTACCGTGGAACTCGGAGCTTACTACTTGTATGTTTTTTAATACAGGGCACCATAAGCAAAGAACACTGTACAGTGTAGTAAGCACACCCTTGAAATTGGACCCCATTTTCTACAAATGTATATCTTGACTGCTAAGACATTGTTCATGTACTGAAGATCACAAATTATTTAAACTCTGTAACTTTAACGAACACAGAGCCCTAGTTTATTTACTTTCATATTGAATGTAAATAAAATTTACATGGTTTATCCCATACTGTATCCCCCCCCCCCTCAAAAAACAAAACAAACACAGACGTTCGTACAAATCAATTTTAAAGACCTTGGCAAGACATGTACATTTTTACAGGACCATACCTAGAAAAAAACCTAAAAGACAAGTTTTTGTAAAATTTATATTATTGTATGTGAAATAAAAATTAGATTCTGAACTTTAAACAATCACTGATCTTCATTAATTTAATTTGTCTAAAATATTGATACACTTTGAAGTACTTTAAGACCCTGTTGGTCTTTTGAAATGAAGCTGGTCAGGAAATTTATGCGATGCAGCTGTGAGACCACTTTTTGTGTGCATCTGACAAAATCACAAGGGGTTGGCTAAGAATTGGTGAAATCAAAGAGGTAAATCCAGCATTTTGATCAATTTTTTGTCCCAAATTTAAAAAATCATATGGGGTAAGTCCAGCATTTTGATTGATTTTGGCCCAAAATTGAAGAAATCCCAAGGGGTAAGTTAGTCCAGCATTTTTATCCATTTTAGCCAGAAACTTAAAAAATCCCAAGGGGTAAGTCCAGCATTTTTGTAGATATTTGGCCCAAAATTCGAAAAATCAAAACATCAAGTAAGTGCGGCACTTATATCAAATTTGGGTAAAAAATCAAAAATTTAAATATTGGATGTTCTTGTGAAAATACCATGTTTTTTTACCCCCTGTTTTCTCGGCAAGTAAAACTGTTTCCAGCTGAAACTTTCACATGTGATTTGTAATACATCTTTCTTTTTAAATTTTGCCTATAAATCAGCATTACATTGACAAAAACCAATCTTTGACAATAATTTTAACGCATAAACAGAAGAAGGTGTGCGCAGGCAGTTCAGAAATGAAATACTAGTAAAAATGTCATTTGAGTTTGTATTTATTATGAAACAACCAATCAATGAGATCAAATAATAGATAAACCCATTCAAAAAATATACATCCTCCAGATTTCTAAACAATTAGACTTGACTCAAGTCCCAATCCCGTGAGAGTCCTTTTAGTTTCAGTCCCATCATCGCCTAACGTCAGAGAACTTTTGCGCGGCCTTTATCCTCCAACCTGAGCTATTCTCAGGACAACAACAGCTACATTTTGACTGAGGGCACACAGCTATACGGCTTGTTTGCTAGTTGGCAGGGACCTCTCACACGAGAATGGGACTTGAATCAAGTCTACTAAAGAGTTTGCATAAAAAGTGACTACTTCTTTACTGGGTGTCTCAGCTAGCCTCATCGTCATCTTCTTCTTCTTCCCAATCTTCACCTTCCTCGTCACCGAGGTCATCATCTGAAATCTGTCCAGGGAAAAAAAAAAAAAAAACATAATTAAAAAAAGAAGAAAAGATTTCATCGTGTCACAAAGTAAAATGGCACCGCCCTGAACACCTTATAATGACAGGCCTGGATGCCATGGCCGATGTTGCCCTGGTCTTAGCCTGAGGGCCCCTTCAAAAGTTTCACATAGACTTTAAGATTTTTCAAAGGAAGTGACTATTGCAAAATGAAAACGGCCTTGCCCTTATAAAGATAACAATTTCAGGCCTTTTATGATGTCACAGAGTTGAGAGACCCCTACGTTGGAGTAAAGATAGATAGCCATTGGTCCGTAATCATTTGTATCAGACATGGACCTCATTGGGTTAAGCACTTCTTCATCAAATTAGTGGGCCAAAAATTGAAAGAATTTCGATGGGTTTTCTTTAAGGTAAAATATTTAACAAATCACAGGGGGCAAGTACAGCAATTGTATCAAATTTGGGTCAAAAATTGGAAAACCACAAGGTGCAGTCCAAAAATGTCCACTCCCATTAGGCCTGAATAATTGGTTTTGTTAACTTACTGCTTGGCCCAGCTCTTGGAGTTTCTCCTTATACTTGTCCTTCTTAGCGTCGGTATCCGTCAGCAGGACTAAGAGATCGTCCTGTTCCTTCCCAACCTTCTCTACCTCCTCCTTCAACTTCTTGCATTCCGACTCCAAGGAATCCTTTTTTTGCTCGAGTCTGCTGATGACCTCTTTCAGTTTGTTGACTTCCTCTGCATCCCCGCTGCCCCCCTGCTGAGAGTTTTGCGCCTCTCGTAGAGACGATTCCAGGTCTTGGTTTGCCGACTTCAAGCGTTCATTCTCAGCGGAAAACGAGGCGCAATTCGTTTCCGTTTGAAGTAGTTTTGATTCTAGGTCACTCTTTGTTTCTGCGAAGGAGGTTCGGCTAAATCTCTGAAAGAAGAACATCAAATCCAAAAGTATAGACGGAGCTGATTTAAGAAATACCAGCATAACGGAAAAATATCACTAACTAAGTACAAGCGAACTTATGAAAAAACTAACACTTGTGACATCATCATGCTCTTTGAGAAAGCCCTACAAGTAGGAGAACGACAAACAGAAGACCGAGCCTTTTCCAATGCGAGCCCTGCCCTGTGGTACTTACTACCAGACAGCTGCAGAAATACAAACTCACTTGAATCATTCAAAGAAATTGATGAAGACTCACTTGTTTCAATGACAGTGATTTTATTTGTTCATAAGAAAATCGAGCGCTTTGCTTCCTCTAGAAAAGGCACTCTATAAGTGCCAACTTATTATAATTAATTGTATAATTTCAACTCTTGTGCACACTTAAGATCATATTGTCTAGTGACCATTTGTCACCTCACCTCTTCTTCAGTTAACCTCTCCAGTTCCTGCCGTTTCCCCCTCATATCTTCGTTCAACTCCGTCAGAGCTGTTCGCAACTTCTCGTTCTCCATTTGCGTTTCTTCAAGGCGTGTTTTCAGCTCGTCCGACGATATGTTCTCCATTTCACTCGATGAGAGTACAGCCTTGGCGTCTGATATTGTTAAGTCGTTGGTCTGTAGATTGGAAACCAGCAGATAATTAAAGTCATAAGCGGTGGTGTTCACATCTTATTTCAAAATCAAGAATTTGTGTGTTCAGAAAAGGTTACAGAGAGTCAAGGTCAAGTAGCAATCATCAGAAAAAGAACCTATTAAATGAAAAAAATGCCAAGAAATAACCATTTGATGCAGTTGCAAAAACACTGGTAACAGTACTTTACCACCCCCTTCTGTGGGAATGTGTGTTGGGAGGTTGGCCAATAGATAAATTGCACATCACGTCTTTGATCACCATCTTTGATGAATGTGCACGTGTGCAAGGCTATCAGTGCAGCGTCTACACAGGTGCACTTGTTTATCATCAAATGCGATATCCATCTATAGTATGCAGCAATGTGCAGAATTTCCTTTGTAAAAAAAACCAAAAAAACTTACTAGTTTCTCTATCCTCGATTCCTTTTCTAGCAGCTGTGTGGTCATTGCAGCAGTCTGGTTCCTCAACTCCTCAATTGTTGCCTCTAGCTGCGCAGTCTTCTCTGCATCAGCTTCCTGGTTTAGACCGGTGGGGTCCATAGAGTTGGGGATGTCACCTTGCCCAGCCTGTACCCCTAAAATGATCACAATACAAAAAATGACATCAAGCTGACTAACTTCTGCTCATTAGGTCCTTAAAGGGTCTGTTTCTGTTTTGTAATGACTCTGAAATTTAATAAAAACTTACTTGGTAAGAAGTAAAGCATCTTTGAATGGTACAATGCATTTTGAGAAATTTCTTTTTTTAAATAACTGCGTTATTGGAAAAAAAATACCACTTTTATCCTCCAAAGTTTAGTCGACCATTCATGCAAAATGGCCTCTCCAGTGTTAACTGAAGGGAACGCCCTGTACTGTGAGCCATAGTCCAAAACGACAACTTCGGCTTCAGCTACGGCTAGATCACACACATCTGCCTATTCTTAACACTGGCAGACCCGCTGATCTAGCCGTAACTGTAGCCGAAGTCACCATTTAGACACAGCCTAAATCACCTGTATTAACAAGAGGTTCTAAAGTAGCAAAAACAAATTTGATGAATTTCCGATAAAAATGCCATTTTAGCAAATGACAGACAAACTCTCTATGTTTGAACATACCTTGCTGTGCCTTGATTAGGGCATATTGATCCTTGAGCTGTTGAATCTGTTGAGCTTGCTCCCCCAGGAGTGCCTCTGCCTTTCTCTGTTCCTTCTCCAGATCTGTGTTCTTTGTTCTAAGATTGCCAAGTTCCATATCCTGCGATAATAAAAGAAGAAATCAATATATGCTCAAAACTCTGTTCGCAATTTAGGGCCACTGATTTTCCGCGATCGCGGAAAACGGACGGAATTCGCGGAATCCGCCCTTTGAAACGGAAAACGGGATTTCAGAAAATTTGATTTTTTTTTTTTTTTTTTTTTTTTTTCGGGACGCCAAAACTATTGAAATTGCATTCTTTATTAAGATTCTTTTTGTTAAACTAAAAAGGCATCAGAAATCAGACCATTAAAAAGTACGAGATCGTAACCGTGGATCTTTCAGTTCTACTTCACACCATCCTCAATGTTTACACACATGATGTACACACGTTGTTAACATGGTTAAGCGAAGGGCATTATTCGCGGCACGTTTTAAACATTTTTTGTTCACCCAAATTGCATTTTCTCCCTCTCTTTTACCAACAATAATACACAAACTAGCTTACCTATGATCTATAAGAACACATACAATGTTTTTTCATCTCGGAAAGGTCTAAAATAAAACCGTAAACTGTCAACATTCTGTCGCCAAAGCGAAAACAAAATGGCTGACATTTTGTTTGTGGATGGAGAATGGTCACGTCCATAGACTTGTTCCCAAGTCTTTGATCATGCTGAAACAGCGCCCTCTTGTGGATACACTCCTGTCATTAGCCTACAATGTGGCTGATGCAGAGAATCAACTGCAGTTTTAGACTTGGAATCAAGTCTATCACATCATGTGCATTGATACTGCAGTCACAGTGCAACCTTTTTAGAACAGCAGTATACAAAATAATCCACAATTATAAAAAAAAGTATTTTTTTGAAATTTGTCAGTTCAAATGAACATTTTACAAAGTCAACAGTGCAACTTATCTCAAATTGTTTTTTATAAGTGTGTCCCTGGGTATTAAACAACCTTTTATCTAATTAAAAAAACATGAAACGGAATTTTTTGTGCCTGAAACGGAATTCATGTTTTTGCCAAACGGAATTTGCACTTTTCTGAAACGGAAAATCAGTGGCCCTAGCAATTCTATGCAGGCCTGCTTAAGCTCAAAAATTAGCTAAGCACAACTAAAGTTATGCTTACTAGAATAAGGTTACCAGCTAAAATACCATGTCACATGTCCAATCTGTGACTTGTATCCTGCTTATTCTTGCTAAGCTTGTTTTGCAGGGCGTTAATTGTCTTTCAATATCTAAAAATTTAAATTTGGGGTCTGTGTGGCTGGGTCAAAACAGTTTTGAAATAAGAACACTGATGATTCTAAATGCCTACTAACATAGAAAGTGCCAACTTTTTACAAACATGAACCATAAGGTTTTGCTTTGGGAACTTTGCAATCATTTACCTGCTCGCGGATGATATCTTTGTACTGCGTCACTATTCCGTCGTGATCTTCAATACTTTTCTTCGTTTCAAGGTCTTCGTTTTCCCCAACTGCTCTCATGACCACACCTTGTAAAATAAAACACACCAAGTATGTAATTACAAGTCAGGTGTTAGCGTCATTACTCATTGCTTGTTATTTGCTAAAGGAAAAAGTCAGCTATACTTTGCTATTGAAATGCTTTTGTTCAAATACTAAGCACGTGTGGTGTGTCACGGCCTAGTGGTTAAGAGTTCCAGGTTCCGACTCTGGTGTTTCTGATCAGCAGAGTGTGGGTTCGAGTCCCAGGCGTGACACCTGTGTCCTTAAGCAAGACACTTAATCATGATTGCTTCGTAAAGCTGGGGAGGCAGTGCTTTCTGTGTGGACTGTAAAGGGGGTAACCCAGTTTCAGCCCCAGGAGTAGGTGGCAAAGGCCCCCTGAAAAAATAGTTGATTTGTAGCCCACACCTTGAAGAGGCCTTCAGGCCTTGTGTATTGCGACTTGCATTACAAGAATAAATTTGTTTAAAAAGTCTCAGAGACAGCAGTTTTGAAAAATAACTACAATTTTCTCCAAACACGGAATCGTTGCCGTGGTTAACCATACATCAATTCATGGTGTGACCCGATGAAACAATACCTTCAAGTTGTTTGAAGAGTGCAGTGAATTCATAATCTAGCATCATACTGTCAGCCGAGGTGAATCTAAGCTGAGGTTTCTGAGCTGCGAGTGTGTACATCTCATGTTTAGACACCATGTCGAGCTTCTCTACAAACGCCTCCAAGCCAATCCTCTTCTCGATCAACTGTTTCATGCTGTCCCTGAAAAAAAAAGAAAACAAATCATTTGTAAGTAGGATTTAAAAATTTGCATGGTGGGAAAAATAACTCAGACAGGTTTGGTTTAAACACCGTGTGAATATTTCTTTTTGAGTAGTGTTGGTTCTGAAAAGAACTGTTGGTTAACGACTCAATGTTTTGATCATTATGCTCTGATCGTCTTCAGGAGAATGCTGGACTCTGTTTCTGGATGCTGCTTTTAAGTACTTGGCTCAATATAAGATCATTTATAATCTTCCCTGATCCCTGTTCATAAGAGTACATTTAACCCTCTGCTCTTGGTACCAGCAAGGTGACCAACCGTTTTTCCTTAAAAAAAAACTGAGAAATCACATGCCTGCCTAGAACTTCAAAGTCCCCCAAGCTTGAAGATGATTCATCTTCGTACTTACTTTGTGAAGCTTGAGTTGGAATTATCGTTGAAATTGACGCAGATACCCAGCAGGAAGGCACAGAGGCCCTGGCCGAGGGACTCGTGTTCGTCGGTGGTCTCGGCAACTTGTGCAGTCAGCTAGACAGGAAAACTCAGTCAAGGGTACAAACATCTCCCTCTGAAGTAACGTAGTTTTTGAGAAAGAGGTAATTTCTCACTCAAGTATGAAAAGACTTCAGGCCTGAAGCCTTTTTTAGGGATCTGGAAGCACACAAATGTGTGAACATGGGTTTTTCTTTCATTACTCTATTGCAACTTGGATGACCAATTGAGTCAAATTTTTCGCGGATTTGTTATTTTATGCATATGTTGGGATACACCAAGTGAGAAAACTGGTCTTTGAACACGCCCTGCTCCAAAATGCAGGTTAAAGGCCAAGCTCTATCCGCAGCGCGCGGAGCCTAAGCCTGAGCCGAAGCCTAAGCTGAGGTTTGAGAAAGGCCCCTGGGCGGAGCGCAACTCAGACTCAAAGAAAACATTCACAAAGTGCACACGAGAACCAAAATATTTTAAAAAGGATACGAATGGAATGTTGGCAGGGTTGAGAAGGAAGTGTGTAACTGCCAACTGGCATCCAGCAAGCCATGAAGACAGCAGGATTAGAAGGCCAACCTTCGTCTGGAATTTTACTGTGGGCTGTAGATCAAAAACAGAATAAAACACAATATCATTGTGGATATGTGTGCATTACAAGTCTTTATTGATACTATTTATTATTATGTTAAACCATGAAATTCAAATTCTGGGATTGATCCTCAAAAAAGAAGTAGGAAAGTTTCGCTAGGTCCAAAACCGCTCAGGAGACGGCACTTACTTGTGATAAGATATTAGCGCATTGTTGTAACAGAGACACGGGAGCCTGGCCCATCCCGGTGGCCAGCTGTACTCTCAGGAGTTGCTCCTTCTGTACGTTGTTATCTTTGAGGGCGTGGGAGAGGGCGATTGAGGCACACCAGTTGGACAACGGGTCCTGACTGAAGAGACCTCCGCAGAGAAGCTGACCCGCTGTGACGGCCGACACTGAAACCAAGAATTGATTTATTAGTTGCCTATCAAATTTCGTAAAACCCAAATTAATATTCTTTATCCCTGATGCAAATTTAGCGTCTATTATATAACGTTGCGGTACCCGCTGCCAAAACATAGGATTTGAACTGCCTTTAGCTACCAGGCAACCTCGGCAGTCTAGTTTGTTAGACACTGCTCTAGAATTGCAAGGGTCGCGGGTTCGAATCCCACCCGAGTAATAATATGCTTGTGATATTTGTTCACAGGACTCGAGAAAGTACTGACTATACAGTGCTAACACACATCGGTGTATGGGTAAAACAAAATTAAGATTTCGTATTGATTTGAAAGTTCTGATTTTAACATACAAAACTTAACGTGGTTTACATGTGGCTCCTCCGTATGTTAGTGATCTCATTGGTGTAAAGAAGTCATCCAGTTACTGTTTACGTTCCAACAATAAGTTGTGTTTATCTTTTCCCACAACCAAAACACAGGCTGTATGCTCCACATGGAGCTGATGTGGTTCAAGGAGTAAAATAAATGTGTAACCTGTGGTTTTGTTTTGTAGGTATGAGAAAGCACCCAGTGTATGGGCTTAAAACAACATAGAAAAGCTAATATTTTTTGCCCTGTATTATTGCAATATGGCAAAGGTCTAACTAATTCTGAGCAATTACACTTTTGTTCACGTGCGGCAGAATATCAATCCATGCTTTTCCCCTTTGAACTCAAATGGTATAACCAGACCCGTATATATCTCCTACACAAATCGGAACGTACCATCTGCAGTGGCAGGGAGGAGTGTTGATATAATTTGCTCCTGTCCCACGTCGTTCTTGTAGAGGAAACATTGGAAGCAGTAGAGAACGGCACAGCGGAGGATGAAAGGTTGTTTCTCGTTCACCATGGACATGAGAAGAACGACAATGGCCGGCCTGTATTCATGAGCAGAAAAAACAGCATTTACCAGTTTTCTCCTGAAGACGATCAGAGCATAGGCTACTGATCGAAACGTCGAGTTGAAACCAACGGTTCTTTTCAGAACCGCCCCAGCTCATTTAGAGATAGTCATTACATGGTGTTACCGCAAACCTTTCCATTCCATCTTTCCACCATGCAAAGTTTCAAATCCTACTTTACTTTTACTAGACTGGTCCCCTGTCCTGATCCACAAGGATAAAGACAGGTATTGGTTTATATGTATACACTTGCACATCAGATTTAACTGCGAATCTTCAGAACCTTGAAAGCCATGGGAAAAGGATGCGAGGTCAAATGTGGCTATGGTGATGGGCTCAATGGCAGATCTCTGGCATACACATGTATATCACGATCCTTGAATGTTCAAGATAAAACATTTATCAGCTGAAGGAATCGGTTCTGTAAGATGCACAGTCAACTAAAGTGACATTGGGGCTCAAGCAGGGTATTTTGTACAGTCTACTAAATTAAACTTTGGGGCTGAAAAAAATGGTAAAAAAAACCAAAAAACAAGGGTTTGTTCTCGGATGGATTAGCAACTCACGTAGGAGGGTTAAAAATACTGGAAATAACTTAGTACCTTGGAGGGCTGGAAGGGGCGTTGACGGCTGCGAAGAAATCCTGGTTGACCTTGCAGCCTCTGATGACCTCTGACACTGTGTTGATCGTCTACGAATACCAAACAAAAAAATCACAGTAATCCGATTATCCAGAAAGAGCTTTTAGTTTTCTTCACCACTTCTAGACAATTTATTTCCTTCAGTTGAATTTCTGAAAATTTGAAAACCCTTTACCTCCGTCAGGATATCGGCTGGTACCCCGCTGGCCATCAGGATACCACAGAGTTGTTTCAGCAGTCCGCACGAGTGGATTAACTTCTGGCAACCACTCGTTGCTTGTTGGGGATTGTTCGGGGAGACCAAACTCCGAACCACCTACGAACAGTAAAAGTTAAAAAAATTACAGGAAACAATTTTATCTTTAGAAAAACAAAAAGGTCTGAAGTAGAAGGAGGTTTTCTTGTATTTACGTCCACCTGTGACATCCTGCCATTGTTCCACCATTATTTCACGCGAATGGGGAGATGGCTACCTTTAAACAATATCAGGCCATTTGTGCGAAATAAGGGAGCGCTGGAATGTCACAGGTGGAGGTTTACAACAAATAATGCCACCGGTGTACGTGCCATGCGTGGGATACGAATGGCCCTTGAGCTTCACCCTCTGCTATTTCTACCCACGCATGGCGCGCACCTCGGGCATTATCCTATACATACCTGAAGCATAAAGTGGACATTCTGGACTTTCTGTGTCGACCAAGTGCCGTCTTGGTTCTGAGGAATCATCGTTTGAAGATCAAAGAACGGGGACAAACGCTGAACGAAACTGTGAATGCAAAAAAATAGAAAACTTCAAGATTTCAATTTATAAGTAAACAAAGTGCAAAGCCTGCTTACATACATTTATCTTTGGTTTTGACAGCCCTACTCAACAACCTGGGGTGTTCCATACGACTTCATCTTAATTTTTTTTTTTGGGGGGGGGGGGGTAGGGGTTTAAAAAATAAAGTATTTTCGTTTAAAAATGGAGAAATTACATCCCTGTACTATTTAAAGCTTCAAACATCCCTCACCTTCCCTCCTTGAAGAACGTTTGATTGGAGCTATTCTTCTTGAGAAGGTTCAGCAAAAGCATGAGGCAGTCTTCCACAACGATGCCTCCATCGCTAGCCCCTTCCTCCATGATGATTCGCAGGAGAAGATCAAAGGCGTTCTCAAAGGCCACAATCTTCTGGATGTTGGCATTCCCCTTGGTCAGACCAGTAAGGAGCAGGAGACCCTACAAATGAACAAAAAAATTACAATAAATAGATTGCAGGGACATTGAATTAGAAACAGGGTGTCCACTTTATCTAGGGTGTCCAAATTCGAAACAGGGTGACCCAATTCTTAACAGGGCGTCTGAATTCTAAACAAGATGACAAAGACTTCACAGGTTATGAAAGACACCTCAACACCCCTCTTGTACCCCTCTTGTACCCCTCTTGTACCCCTCTTGTACCCCTATTGTACCCCTCTTGTACCCCTCTTGTACCCCTCTTGTACCCCTCTTGTACCCCTCTTGTACCCCTCTTGTACCCCTCTTGTACCCCTCTTGTACCCCTCGTGTACCCCTCTTGTACCCCTCTTGTACCCCTCTTGTACCCCTCTTGTACCCCTCGTGTACCCCTCTTGTACCCCTCGTGTACCCCTCTTGTACCCCTCTTGTACCCATGTTGCTACACTCACATCATTACGGATGACCTCACGGCTGTCAGAGAGCAGATCCATCAGTTTGGAGACACCCATGGGACTGACCAAGATGCTCTGCTGGACTTGAGATGACCGGAAGTTAATAAGAGCGGTCATCAGACGGATGGCTGGCCACCGGACTCGGAACTCGTACTCCTGAAATGATGAGAGAGAGAGAGCGAGAGCACAACATATAATTCCTTTTTTAATAATTACAAGTATTGTTGGAATAGAATACCTAAATATTATTTTGCTTATTTTGTAATGCAAGTTTGTCCCAAACAAGGCTAAGAGCCACTCTTGGTAAGGGGCTACAAGAAGCACACATTCAACATGAGAAGGTAGCAATTGACATTCCTCTTAAAACAGTCTAGATTGTAGGATAGAAGCATGCACCTAGCAAGGGATTCTAAAGAGATGCAGTATGTTGATTAAAGCTATTGGAATGGCTCATTGGTCTACATCTCAGCAAAGCAAGAGTGTATTGGTGAGAACAAGCTCTGGTTTCACGCTCAAACATCCTGATAGGACAACAACACACAGGACCAACGACTTTCTGTCCCATCCAAAGGACACAGCAATAATGGTTTTAAGTGTCTTGCTTGTAAAGGACACAAGCGTCATGCCCGGGACTCGACCCTCACTCTGCTGATCAGAAACACTAGAGCTTGAGTCCGGTGTTCTTCTCCGCTCAGCCGAATGACACGATTGAGTAACTTACCTCTAGCAGGCTCAGCAAGAGGGACACATTGTCCGTCTTCTTAAGGAAGATATCAATGAACTGCTCACTGAGAACTCGATTCTCTCGCTCCTTCGCCTCCACATCCACTTGCTGAAACTCTTCTGAAACATCAACCAGATCATTAACAGCAGGGTTAATTGCTTGAGCGAAATTCCCCTGAAAAGGTTTTGAAACTTCAAATATTTCGTAAGGTGTTTTTTTAGATTTTCTCAGAATTTTTTGTTTTGACTCATTGTAAAAGATTTGGAGTTGAACAAAGAAAAACTTACTAGAGTGGGACTCGAACCAACAACCTCCGAGTTTACATCCGAGGCTCTACCAACTGAGCTATCAAGCCTTATGTTGACAGTCTCCCTATTTTGTCAATATCTTTGTTTGGGGGCCAGTCAGAAGCCATGGTAAAAGAGTTTGCTTTTTATAGATACTTAGAGGTTTATTTGGCAAGTAATAGGGCCTCACACTTTTGTACTGCATTTATTACAAAGTCCTGCACCAAGCAAAATCAGGACGATTAAACCTTAGATTTTGAGGGTTTTTTAAGCAAGTACTGGTCTACCTTTCTTACCATCTTCCTCTTCCACGATAGGAGCAATGACATTAAGAAGTGTTTCCACTGCATAACTCGCTATCTCCGAATCGTTACGGTCTGTCTGCAGGACACCGAGCAACACATCCATGCACTGGGTCCCCACCTCGAGGCGAAATTTCTAGGGCAGATAAGAATATAAACAAAGTTTGCAGAATTGTAAAACAAAGTTAAAAACACAATTTTTCTTCCAACAGCATTCATTGTTTATTATTGACATATCTTTATTTGATACATTCAGGCTTTAGTTCGGCGGTTTCTTCCCCCAACTATCACTTTTTTGGTCTTTTTGGAAAATAAGTTTTTAACTACAAGCTGAAAACATTGCTTTTTGTCATCGCAGAAGGTCAATAATTCCTGTCTCCAAGTTATGTCCTTTGGGGAGACTTTTAAAAAGTGCTCTCTCTTTGTTATATAAGCTCAAAGATTTTCAAATGAAGTGTGTAAGTCTCGTCAAAACCTGCCCAGCCCCTTTTTTAGAATTGAAGCAGTCACTCAATTATCACTGCCGCAGGGGCACAGGGCACAGTAGTTGTGGGAGGGGCAAGAATGCTTACCTTTGAGAGTGACTTAAGGGCACGCACAGCATCTCGTCTGTCATCAAGTAAGGTTGAAGACTGTACTCGGTCACAAAGCCGAGCAACCTAGAAAAAAAGAAAAAAAGAATCCATACAAAATATAAATCAGAAAAAGAGAAAAGTAAACAGTTATTTGGCTTCAAATTTATTGTTTTAAAATTTGACAAAAATGTCTGTATCCTGCTATCCTTTTTTCATATGTTCAATTTTACTCAACAATTAATGAGATATTCCTTTTGGCTTGCCGTGCCCGTGTGGTGGTGGCAAGATATTATTATTTATAACAATCAAATATGGAAATCTTTCCTTTTTATTTTTGTTTTGTAAAGGTATACTTATTGTGCGCTGCTATATTCTCTTTGTTGATTTTCATTTGATCTAAAAAAAAAATAGATATACAACTTAGAGAGGAAATCAAAAGGATAACTTTCCGTATGGCGCCACCACTTTTTCACTCATATTTACAGAAAGGGATATCTCATTGAGGTAAATTAAATACTATATTATTTCATATCGAATGAAAAAGTGGTGGCGCCATACGGAAACTTTTCCAATCAAAAAAGTCAAAGTCGAGTTGACTTGTTATTGTTATAATTTACGCCGGTCACATAAAATATTACAAAAATACAATGCTAAATTGCAATACAAAACAAATCCACAGAAACAGAAAAACACAGAGCGAGAGAGCAGACGGCCTATCGACAGCCCACCAAAACTTACTGTTTCTGCCCCAGACGGCTGAGCTGAAGCCTCATTCGAGCCCAGTACGGATCTTAACCAACTCATTTCTGACTCCGGTGGTGTTTATATCTTACTCACAATCAAATAAGATGATTTTAAAGTGATTTTTGAGTGATCTATTTTGTACCACATACGGTACTTGCGTGCAAATGATACGTGGCCCAGATTTGGGTGATTCCCTGTTTCACCATGTACTCATTCGAATGCAGATGGTGGGTTACCATTGAAATACAATCAGATTTAGACTTTCACAAAATTACTTAGTCCTTACATGTTTTGTCTAAACTTTAACAAGTGTTACACTATATTTTAGGTATTTTGTCAGTCATCCGCAAGAATTTAATGATTGTTTTATACTAAAATTGTGTGCATTTTAACTTCACTAGTGATAAAAAGTTAAATAAATTGACAAAGTCCAGATCAATAAATACATCAATTTTCAAAACATTTGTAACGAGTTTAATTTCAGTGGTAAACGAGAAAACATTTCCCCTGAATCAATAAAGGGTTAACGTTTTACATACAATAAAGTCTATACTTACCTAGGACAAAATATATTTGATGGGGTTAAACAAACGGCTGTTTCATGACAATTACCATTTCATGGACGTTGTGCAGGTTACATGAAAAAGTCAAGTGTTTCACTTTCAGCAGCACATGTTGCATGTGGATTTTAATTCTCAAGTTCTCGTGGTGGTTGATTAATCTGCTAGCTGGTTTTGGTAAGAAAATGTACAGTATTTATAAAGGTTTACTTTTTTCTATGTTTAGACTTGTTCATAGCTTGCACTAGTCAGCAAAGATAAACTAATAATTGTATGCTTTATAACGAGCTATACTTATTAATTAAATATTAGTATTACATTTACAGTGCCAATGAAAAGAGACACGTGAAAATACGCACCGCTGGGCCATGCGTGGGATGGAAGAGCAGAGTGCTGCTGCAGCACAGTGCAGAGTGCTTATATTTAATCATATTAATGGGGGGGGGGGGGGGCTAGAACTATCGTGACTGTAGTTAATAATATGAGGTTTGTTCTGCTATCATCTCAGAACGAGGAACAGGGGCCGATTTCACAAAGCAATAAAATTCGGTCCTACTACTTGCCGTCAACTCGCTGACTTGCCGTCAACTCGCCGTCAACTCATTTTCGTGCCGTCAACTCATTAAATTTACATGAAAAATCTATAAAAAGGGGGCACGGAAGTGTTAAGTCTGGGCTAAACTAGATATTTCTCATGGTTTTCGGTACAAATTCATTCACAAAAACGACTTTGTGTTGATAAAAAAAAAGTACCTATCATTGACATCTTGGGCCAAGACTAATCATTGTGAAAAAGCAAGATGGCGGCCGACAGTTTTTTGGCTTCGAGAATTTTTTTTCACGAGAAAAAAAATCAATTTTTATTCCGAAATATGACCTAAAACTTACGCGAATGCTCTTTGAGCTGATACTTTACAGTTCTATGCTTCTTTTGTGGATTTTAAATGTATATTGGAGGAGTTGACGGCGAGTTGACGGCGCAAGTGAGTTGACGGCGAGTTGACGGCAAGTAGTAGGACCCATAAAATTCATCGCAAGACAATTTTTCAGTATCACCGGCATAGTAATTAGTATTGTGACATCACCATTTTCATAGCAACTGCGATTGATTTGCAGTTACGATCAATCTTAGATCTTTGTGAAATCGACCCAGTTTCCATGTTCTGGCAACATTTTTTCTTTTGTTAGTTATGAATGAGTATCATGATGTTGATTGCGTATCTAGTTTATTTATCAAATAAACATCATGCTCAAAAATGAGATTCCCTTTTTTAAAGTTTTGTAATACGGAATGCGGACATTTTTCCTGATGATTGATTGATTAATTGATGGTCTGACTTTGCTATGTAAATGCTACATACATTAATGTAGTCATGATAGTAAGGTGAGAAATCGCTAGGCCCTCTACATTAGGCAATCGTTAAAACTACTCTAGACCGTCCAACCACAACCAGTCAACACAAATGTGAAAATAAAATGCTTCTTATATCATGTTAAATACTAAACTTGATTTTGTATTTTTAAAAAGGTCTGGACAACCATGACTACTGAAGGTGTTACCATGGAC